>NC_134499.1:28753246-29003246 GCF_040206685.1 Ascaphus truei
AGTATGTTACAATATGCCAGACAGGAGACGATCAGGGCATGCAGTAGATTGATAGAGGAAAGTGGGAATCTTGGCAGTATTATGGAGGAAGAAGCGACAATTTTTAGCCATGCTGTGGATGGAGGAGTCAAATGTCGCTCCTAGGCAACGTGCTTCGGCGACAGGATAGATGGTAGTAGCGTTTACTGTGATGGAAAAAGTGGCTATTATGTCAAGTTAGAGGGAAATAGGAGGAGCCCCCATTTTCTCTAAAACCTTGTAATGCAAAGAATCTGGATTACAACCTGCACACTCTGAGTCAGTAAACAGTCTTAGAGATGTAATCAAAAAGGGATTTTACTTGGCTTCAATTATGTTCAGTTACAGCTTGCACAGCATAAGAGCATTCAACAGGAAAATGATCCAAACACCCGGGGAAGCCCCAATCAGTCTTGTCTGATCCCGAGAGAGTGAGGGAAATTCTTGGCCAGTGCACCTGCACGGTCCATGGAGAAGCTTCTTGCACTATCCCCAGCCTAGGCTCTTATTTATAGCATTTTGTGTTTGGAGGAAGCCTATCAGTGTTAAGTGTTGTAGCAAAATGCATTCTTCAACTGTTGAGTCACACATGTGTGACACACACACACACACACACACAGAGAGAGAGAGCTCTGCTAACTCATAGCACATGCCATGGCACACTTAAGCTGATGAGTGGTCAAACATGTGACGAGAGAGCTCTGCTTGCTTAAAGCACATGTTATGGCATGCTTCAGCTAATAAGTGGTACTTCCCAATACAAACCTGTACATATTAAGGTCTTTTAGTCTTTCCTGAAGAATCTCCTGCTGTAAACCAGTAATTGTTTTATAATCTTTGCAGCATCTCTTATTTGTGGAAATGCGGTCCCCAGAACTCTTCACAGTACTCCTAGATGAGGCGTTGCTGCCCCTCGCTTTCTGCTGCTAATACATCTGTATACAACCTAGCATCCTGCTTTTTGTACATTGCTTGCCTAAAGTTATTATTTTTTACTTTTTAGGTCAGCCAAAATGACTTGCAGGTCCCTTCCCTCTAAAGTAATTGACATGATATCGCCATTAATTCTGTGCTCTGCCTTTTTTTGATTTGAGACACAAGTGTATTACTTTGCACTTTTTTGGCACTGTAGTTGCCACACTTTTGATCATTCCTCTAATCTAGCTATATAATCCATTTTATTTACCTCCTCTGGAGTGTCAACCTTGTTAGATATCTTTTGTGTCATCTGCCACAAGGCATACATCCCCCTTCTAGACCATTTTTGAAAACACTAATAAAGATCACGCTCACTGGAGTCTCGGCCCGTCGGACACGCAAAGGGTTAAAGCCAGGACTGGATTAAAATAATGCCAAGTTTAGCTATGTATTTAAATAATGTAATGTTAAGTTTGACAGACTTGAGTGAATGTGATATAAGAACTGCTCATTTGCATCTCATTATCACCGTTTGTTATAGTTAATGCATTCTTTACAGGCGAAAACATGGCTTAATGTTTGTCCTTATTGCAGTGATTCCCAAAGGGGGGTTCAGGAACCCCTATAGGTTCATGTAGTGTCTCCAAAGAGTTTTCCCAAAAATATCTCTTAATTGCAGATCCCAGGCAGTATAGCAGGTTTCTGAGCCTGTGCTCAGGGTTGCACACTTTGTAAAGCCCCAAACTGCACCTTTACGTGGGTGGTGTAGCTATCTATTACCGCAGTACCTTCCCACAGTACTTTGCATCCACAGAACCAAGGCATTGTGGGGTGTGACTTTGGAAACTCCAGTAGTAATTGACAGCTATACCACCTATGCTTTCTGAGCACACTGAAGTGCAGTTTGGGGTCTTTGTGTGTTCCCCCCATGAGTTCAAGACATTATACTGCCTGGGATCGGTCACATGGTTTTGTTAGCAATAGTCTGATCAGTGTAACAGGGACTTATCCCTGTCTAAATAAAGCTGCCATTAATGGTCTGAGGAATCCCAGCAGGGAGCTGGTTAATTGCAGCTAGTCAATTAACCAGTCTCCACCTGGCTAATCAGGCAGCTTGAAAAGCCTGCATCTGGGAACTCCCAAAGACCGTATTGAGCTGTGTGCTGCCAGCAAGACACGAGGGGACCAGACCTCTATGCCTGGACGCAGAGAAGGCAGAAACCTGCCTGTCAAGCAGACAACTATCCAGACCCCGACCCAGAGACTGCCATGAAAGGCCACCTGCATTGAGGTAGCTCCTTGAGACTTTGGGGTGATAGACTTGTAAAGGGGCTTTTTCCTCCCAGTCTTGCAGAGAGGGACTGGGGAAGTGAGATGGCCCTTACACAGGGATAGGCTGTTTATTTAGTTTGTTCTTGTGTGCTTTGCCTTGTTTAAAGTGACAGGCTGAATAAAGCCGTATTTTAATTTCCCCAAAACTGTCTCCTTGAGTGTACCTCGGCACAGGTCTCTTGCAATCGAACCATAAGGCTGTGCTTATACTAAATGCGGCCGTGCACACAATGCTGCGCCCCGTCAAAACAAATGCATGTTTTCCACGGAGGGGGCACTAAGTGCGCCCGAACGAGGCGGCCAAGCGCGCTATTTTAGAGCAGACTTCAGAAATTGATTTTTCCCGAGCGACAGCCGCGTCATGGGAGCAATTCAGCCAATGAGGGCGAACCGCTTACGTGATGTCATGGGCACGCTTCCTGCCTGCAGTGCAGGTTTCGGGCGTGTGCATCGCCCTGAGGGAGCGCGCCCTGCCCGATCGGGTATAATCGCAGCCTAAGTTTTTATTAGGGGTTCGTGAAAATCAAAATACCACTTGTAAGCACATTGGCATGTCTCAGACAGGTCTGCAACCCTGCCCTTCCCCATTAACTCTTGGCATACAATGCTTCCTCTGCAGCCAGGGATTCTGGGTAATGACGTGCAAATGAGCACTCGGGTGTTGCTTAAAATATTTTTTAGCTGCGGGTGTACAGTGTAACAAAGCTTGGGAACTTCTGCCTTAGTGGATACAGCATTAAATAAATGTGGCGTGAACATCACGTTAAGTAGCCTAATGAAGCTTAATGCTTCTAGCCCTTGGAATTCATTCCCAAGCATTGCAATGGTTTCAGTCTTCTGTGTGGGAGAGTGTCAAAGGCCATAGTAAAATCTAAGTAAGCTACATCAACTGCCCTGCCGTGATATATTGCATTCGTCACGCAGTAAAAACAATGTTTATCTGCCCCAACCATTTTGCTGTGACCAAATGATCATCGGTGCTTCGCCGCTAAGGTTGGTGTCTAAGTTTTTAACCCATGCCCTTAGTCTAACCGCTAAAACCTCTAAAGTTAATCCCTTACCCTAAAACTAACCCTACTTGAAAACATACTTGAAAACGAGAGGTAACTCTCAATGTATTACTTCCTGGTAAAATATTTTATAAATAATAACCCTAAACGAAAAAAATTACCTTTTAGAAGCGGGTGGCTATGGTTCCAGCAGCTGATTGGCTACGGCATTTGGTCACAATGAAACGTCCGATACCAAATGCCGCATTCCGCGTGATTGCTACACCAAGTGATCATGTGGTTGAGTGCCGCAAGAGAGGTATTCAGGCGCTGCGGGTCTTTGAGCACACACGAGGTTAAAATAGTTGCCACTTTTTTTTTTCTTTTTCCTTCCACTTCATTTTTTTAATATGAACACAATCAGGAGATGGCGAAATTATAACCGTTCTGAAAAGCCACAGTTATTTAGTATAGCAAAAACCATACAAAATACACACAGGCTTCAGTAATATTTTTTCAGATCTTCCTGTCTATAATTGAATGTTCTGCATTATAAACAAATGGACAATTTAAGCACATATTGCAACAGGAAATTCCAATTTATATGCTGCATATAAATTTACCGCCATTATGATAGTATCACATGCTAAAAATTAAAAAATAAACTTACCTGTGCTAATGTTAATTATTATAATTAAATCTTTATTGGTTTGAATTCACGATGCAGTGGACCTTATACATCCTATTCAGTATAATTTGCATTTTCACAAAATGGAGAAAAAAATAGTGAAATGCTAATTAATGTCAGAGATTAATCACTGAGTTCTGCTTTGCCATGCATGAATGGTTCACTTGCATGGTGTTTGATGCTGCGGTGGGGCAGGGGCAGTGGGGAGGAGGCGCACGTTCCACTTACGTTACATAAAAAAGGCTGTTTGAATGCTAAATAGATTTTTTACTGCATGTTCAAAGCACAGAAAATGTTACTCTGCACATACCTGGACTACAAATTGATTTGCTGTAGGCAGATATAAGGAGGCTCTGTGGGTATGAAATGTAGGGGGGTTGGGATCTGTGTGGGTATGAAGGGGTAGGTGGTGTGGGAATAATACCTGGACTGATGAATGTTAGTGACGTTTTTGTGTGTACATGTACGTACACTGCATCAACCACAAAACTTGGTTCATCTCAACCCCGTTACAGCGCAATCCGATACAACGTGAATCCGCTTATAACGCAAAATGTCTCTGTAAAGCGCTGTGTACAATTAGCAGCGCTATACAAGAACATTCTATTATTATTATTACATAGATCACCCCCTCTACTTTGCCAAAATATATAAAGGACAATAAGTACATTTATTATACCATAAAACAAATACCTTTATACTTCTGCTCAGGGAGGCGCGCTTTTGCCCGGTCATGTGCGTGCTGTGTGACATATGGTGGATGCCGGCGGTCGGACTCCAGGAAGTGGAGCCAGCTGAAGTTGCTGCGTGACACCGGGACTTCACTGCCTCCCTGTTGGGCTCCTTGCTGCAAGAAGCTTATCCAGCCCCCCCACCCCCTGTATACAGTTTCCCCTCAGTCTAATCCCCCTTGAACCCTTGCATAGCGCCTCCGCGATGGCTGACCCGCACCCGATGTCCGTGGTGTCTGATCCCCAGCACGCTGCCAAGCTGCTCCAGGCTCATTCCGGGCAGAGTCCGTCTGCTGTGACACGGTTCTAGTGCTGGAGGAGCAGGAGATCTCCATGCAAAAAAACACCCTGGAAGCAGGGAGAACAACTAGCCGATGAAGAACCCCTGAGGGGTACAATGTTCGCGGGCACATTTCCCCCCCCCCGCGATCTGCATATAACGAGATCGCATTCTGTGGACCCCAAGCACCGCTCTATAACGGGGTTCAGCTGTAATTGTACCAGGAAAATGTCAGTCGTAGCTGTTCAGTGAATGTCACATTCTTATTGGATTTAACTATACAAGATAGTTGTTCAGGCAATAGTAAATGGATAGGCAATACATTTCAGGAGGGTCATTATTTTTACTCTCATGGTGACATACCTTCAGATGTAGTAGGGATTATTCTCCAGTAAATGTGCCATCCATTCATTGGGCACCTTTTTTTACAGTTTCCATGTTGATCACGGGTGGGCAACTCCAGTCCTCAAGCGCCACCAACCGCTCAGATTTTCAGGATTTCCCTACTTCAGAACACATGGCTCTGTCAATGACAGCCACCTGTGCTGAAGCAGAGATATCCTGAAAAAACCTGACCTGTTGGTGGCCCTTGAGGACTGGAGTTGACCAGCCCTGATTTTATCCTCCTGTTTCTCAGTGCCACCATTTTCAATCTCTGATAGAAAAGCTACAGCTCCAAATATTTTAAATGAATATATATTTTTCCCCCCATCATGCTTGTAAGATTCCCCCTCCTCCCACTCCCCTCCATAAAGCTTTCTTTGATACACAAATTATGTCTCTGGAAACTCAATATTAATCTTTTGTGTAGAGTAGATATACAGCTCTTTCATTTCCCTTGTGTTTTTTTTCCTCATTTTCTCTTTTCTAAATGCTGACAGCAAATGTCCCCAGTAGCAGAGAGACTCAAACGGCTGGAGGCATATTTCTACACCTTCCCTTCTGCTTGCCATCGATCTGGCAGCAAGAACTGGCTTAAATTGGTAACATTGCCCTTTTTTTTTGTATTCCATATACTTCATGTATTTTAAAAAAACTGTGTATTCTATTTCTCATTATTGAAAGTAGTTAAGAACGTCGCTGCTCAAGAGACTCACAACTCCTTGCATAGTAATGAATTTGATCAAATACAATAATAAAACTAGCCTTTCAACAGCATTTTTCTTACTTTAACTCTTACCTTTGTATTGTATAATGCAGCATTCCACACATGGACGGACTTTGACCATCTGAGGCCCTAAGCCAGTGTTTTTCTACATTGCCTAGAATCTAGATTATGACATTGTGGGGAACCCCAACCTTCTTTCCCCCCCCCCCCTTCTCATCCCTCTCTGTCTCCCCCCCCTCCCCCCTTAGACCGCGATTATAGTTGCAACATGTGCGTGATGTCACGTGGGCCTGTTGCTTGCACAAAACATGCACTAGGCGGGAGGCGTGGCATCACCAGGATGGTCCGCCCTCATTGGCTGAACCGCTCACGTGACGCATCAGTCTCGTGAAATACAAAACAAATTCGGCTGTATTTTTAAAAATCGCCCGAGCGGTTACTCTGCAGCGCTCGCACGCATTATGGGCAGCCTCATTGAAGAACACACATTTGTAATCGCAGCGTGCCATGTCGCTGGCCATGGCCTTATATTTGTGAGGCCCTTAGCTGTAGCTTATTTAATGTATGTGTAACGGTGTTTCTCCCACCCGGTGGGAGATTTGTCCATTACTACGGTGTAGCGTGCATATACCTGCTGGCAACAGGAGGGCTGAGTCGTCCGCCGGTGTTAGTGGGGACACAGGACTAGGCTTCTGGGGTTCATAACCCACATATCTCTTTAATAGTGCAGCGCCTCCATCTGCCGTAGGCTCCAGGAACTGAAGGTGATCTCCCACGGTAGAACAATTACCTCTCCCCCCCCCCACCCCCCCCCCCAGTAAGGTCACGCACCAGGCAGGAGGTATATAACAGTAACGGTTTATTACTCTTCTGTACAATACAGAAACAACGGCCAGAAACAACGGCAGGCCTCTGCCTGATGCAGTCTCACAGCTATCACTGGATGATGGTCCCTGGACCGTTGCTACAGGCCAAGGGCACCGGCAGCCGTCTTAGCTCTTCCCTGCCTCCCTAGCAGAGGCAGAGGTATGGTCCACACTCGCTCTCCCCCGGAAGGAAGAGGATTGGAGAAGGCCCAATCTCAGCCTTTCCACTGTGACCTGCATTCTTCAGTGGGGGAAGGTACAACTAACAAATTTGGGGTGATACTGCCCTTAAGTACAGCCAGGAGGAGGGCACCAGGTCTGGTTCATTATTGGTCATGCCCAGGCTTGATGCAACTGCCACCCGCTGTCACTCAAGTGCAGCTCCAAGGAGGGGGGAAAACCCCATATCAACTACTGGCAACCTAATTGTACCAGGGTTTACTGCCAGCCCAAGGGCAGAATAGTAGCTGTCAGGTGACCTGGTTACATATGCGTAACTCCGGCACTGACAACTGCTTTGTATACCTTTTGATTGTCTAGATTACCTGATTTGGGTGTTGTTTTTTAATATTAGGTGTGACCGTTGCATGTTTTGAAAGCAGAGGGGAAAGTGCCTGAGTAGAGTTGCAAATGTGTGTAAATATAAGGAGCAGAATTGGGGAGTAAGCTGTCTGAGGTGAGAGGAAATGGGGTGAAGGTGCCACGTAGTAGGAGAATAGTAGCTGAGACCACTTCAATTCTGTGATAGGTGAGGAGTCCAGCGGGAAGAGCGTTTGTTTATTTATTGGAAGGCGAGGAGTATGAGCAGTAAGTGGAATATCTTGACAGATTGGATAGGACCGTGGCCTTGAAGTAGTCTGCGGTGTCTTGGGGTGTAGTTGAAAGAGAAAGCGGTATGAGGTCGCAGGAGGGAGTCGAAGATGGTGAAAAGCCGACGTGGGTGGGTTACATTTGTGAGAACTAATTGGTTTAGAAAAATAGTGTTGTCTTTAGCCTGAGAGGGTGGCGTTGAAGCAGGAAACAGAAATGTGTAGTGGAAAGACATGCCATTTTTTTTAAATGCTACAGAATTGAGTATTTAGAAAATCAAAATAGTGTAAAAACACATTCCATGAGGGCCAAACACCACTAGATATATTTTCTGTGTGTGTGTGTGTGTGTGTGTGTGTGTGTGTGTATGTATTAAATATATATTGCCATGCTCAGTAGCACTCCTCTGTGACACTTATATGCATATATATATGTATGTATGTATATATATATGTTGTGGTTATATTGGGGGTTCAATATGAGCTTGTAGGTGTTCTGTATGTCTTGTATATTCCCGTTTTGCGGTTTTGTTTTTGCCAGTCTCCTGACAGTCTCCAGCACTAGGAAAATGCTGAGATGTTTTAAACAAGATGAGTTTATTTTAAAATTGCACCTAAATACATTCACATACCAAAACCAGCTGTTATCTAAAAATATGTCTCTGCTTATTAGTGGATATGCATGTAGACAGGAAAACAAAATGAAAAATGTACTATTTGAAGTGCAAGGTAATCACATGATCGTATTTTCCCTGACTACCCAGATCCGTTTAAAATGCATCCTTGTTTCACAGATGATGTACCGTATTTGTCTTAAAGCAGCAGTCCAAGCTGCCGGTTTATTTTATTCTCTCCCCTCCCACCCCCCCCCCCCCTTTAATATGTGCATTAATACAATCCACCCAATGATAAGTAATTCACCAAGTTGCCCATCGATCCGTTCTCCTGTGATCGCTCAGTGAAGATTCGGCTCGGGGGTTCACTAAATGGCTGTCAATGCAGCAGAAGAGGACCAAAGAGGCAAAGCGCTGTGGGGAAAATGTGACCAGGCAGTCGCTAGATACAATTGGTGCACTTCTAGAGGGCAGGGCTCAAAAAGTGGTGTGCCAGAGCCTGTTTCAGAAGATGGAGATGTGATTTTGTAAATGGTTGCTATAGAAACAAAAAATGCTTGTTACATTATAATACATTAAAAATGGCAGACAGATTTGTTTAAGAAAAAAAATGCTACAAGTATTTTCTCATAGTACAGAACTCATTTATTTAAAAAACAAACAAAAAAAAACACATGTAGGATATTGCTTGGTCTGCAGCTTTAAGAGTTCTTTCTATACATATTATTATTTTATGTGTCTGAATATCATCTTAGTGGGTGGCATTTAAACCTCTCCAGACAATTATCAGAGATGTCTTATGAATAGGCAAAAGAAAAGACGCTGCCGATTAATTGGAATACTTGGCACAATATGCAAAATCATAGGGGTTAGAACACGTTTTAATTTTATATTTGACATTATTTGCATTAGAGTAAGTGTGCTGTACTTGCGGTAGCCACGGTTACGAAAGATCATGAGTTATTAGAGGTAAAAATGTTATCTAAAATACATTGACTCCTTCATTGCTGCCTTGGCCACAAAATAACATCACTTTTCCACTAAAATGAAACAACGGCAGTGACCTGTCTAAAGGGTTTACGTGGAATGATGCATAAATCCATTTATATTTATTTTATAAATGCTCTCCAAAAGGGGTAGCCAACTCCAGTCCTCAAGACCTACCAACAGGTCAGGTTTTCAGGATATCTGTGCTTCAGCACAGGGAGCCACCTGTGCTGGAGCAGGGATATGCTCACAACCTGGCCTGTTGGTAGCTCTTGAGGACTGGAGTTGGCTACCCCTGCTCTACAAGCACTTTGAATATTTGTTTGTAAGTTGACACGTGGGTAGGGTTTTGACTTGTTGCATCTCCCTTCAGTCCTGTTTCTGTGTTAATCCTGATTAGTCCTGTATTCTTACTGCCATCCCCGCCTTGGTCCTCTGATAAGGAGTGCACAAGGGTACAAATACTTGATATTTATTAAATAATTATATTTTCTATGTTAAAGATACGAAACAATATAGAATGTTCTGCTTTACAAATGTTTTTTTATTTTTTATTTTCAACTGTTTATTTGAAATTTTCTTGGGTTCAGAAAGAGTGAAGCGGTAAATGGAACATCTAAAAATAACACAATGAAGTGCCCTAAAAATAATAATTCAGAAGTGGATGCAAACTACAAATCACGAAACATGTATAGTAGTCACAGGATCACATTAGGCCTGGGACATAGTAGTTGGAAGCTCGCTGAGGCAGTGAGCGCGCTCAGGGGGCGGGGCAGAGGCGAAGCGGAAGCGTGCCGGAAGGCGGGGCTAGTCCCCCGCTCCCATTGGATGGGAGCGATTACGTGACCGCTCCTCCGCTTCCCCGAGCGGCAAATTTGAAACCTGTCTGTCTCGGCAAAGTTTCTGAGCCTCCGCACGCATCAGCGCGCATGCGGAGGGGGAAACTGTAGCCGCGCTGATGACAGATGCAGGGGCTTTGTGCATCTGATCAGCGCGGCTCAGCCCGCCTCAGCGAGCTTAAACTCACTATGTCCCAGGCCTTAAAGATAAGATGGGATGCAGATAAGACATTTTTTTTTTTTATATAAACTACACACGAAGACGAGATCAATAACAAATCCAGGGTTAATCATGGCTCCCGACACACACTTATTATTATTATTATTATTATTATTATTATGCTAGGGTTGCAATGCAACATTGTGGCTGTATTAGTGGATATTAATTTCTTGGAGCTTCTTTAACTTTTTTTTAGGGTGGGTGTTTATTTAATAAGTCTGTCCAACAGTTAGGGGTTAACAAGGTTCCCAGAAACTTAAAATGTTCATTTGAGACCAAGGTGTGGAGATGCTTCCAAACGCGTAAATGAGAACCGTTCTGTTACGTTACAGTGTCTGAAACATTTTGTTAAAGTTGCTATTGATCCTTTTTTTTTTTTTTGAACGTAAGATAATGTTGGTATAAGAACTTGTATACGTTCTCCTTTTTTACTGTTCTACAGATCTAACTTTTTACTGCCGAATCACAAATTCTCCATCAATAAAACGGTAGAGGTTACCGCACTCTGTGTTCTAAGAAAGCCAATTGAGGATTGGGATAAATCCATACATGGCTTAAAGAAATAAGGTGTATAACTTGAAACAATCCCCAAACTGTTGGAAACCAGAGCTGGAATCGGGCAATAAGGGAAGTCAAAGTATTTGAATTTAATCCCAGGTTTGAGATTTTTGTGAGTTTTATACACCACTCATATCATAAATGTTTCTAATTCCGAGGAGATTTGGGAAATGGAGATTCATTTCTGCTTCTACTGTAGAATTTCTGTTAGGTGCACTAATTTTGTACACAAACCCTGAGTCTTTTGTGCTTGTTTGCACCCTATAGTATTATGATTACACATCTTTTAAACAATAAATGTATACATTGATCAAGACGTTACTTGACCTGTATGAACCCAAACTCCATGAACTGTATTATTTGTCAAATTAATCTGCTTTGGTCTTCAGCAAAAATCCACCCCTCTTGCTTGATTTATAGTAAGTACATGTCAGACATGAAAGTGATAATATTTGAGAAATTGGTGTTTGTGTTTTCCAGGTGCAGGAACAGGATGTAGTTCTTCAGTCCATTGATCGAGCTATTGAAGCCATACACAATGCAGCCATGAAGAACGAGGGTAAATACAATCTGGAGCAGAGAGATGTATTACAGTAAGTACTGCTGCAGCTACAGTTGGGGAAAGGATAATGGCAGTGGGAAGTACAGGGAGAGAAGGAAAGTCTGTAAGTCCTCGGATAAGATCGGAGTGCTGCTGGCCTTGTGCTTGTCACAAACATGAGTTTAAACAAGAACATATTCCTGCCAGTGTTTCTATTGAAACCTTGATTTCATTCATAGGAAAACTATTTGTTTGTGACGTAGGGTTGATCTGAAAAGACGTGCTAAATAAAAGTGTAACGGTATGCTAAATGCATGCCCCTTTTCTAAGCTCTGAACAGATTCATGTGATCAGTCACCACAGTTTGGTTCCAAAAACGGAAAACTTGTTTCCAATAAAAAAAAATTACGAAATCCCAGCAATGCAAATTGTTTTGCATTAGCATAGCTTTTTTTTTTAGTAGCATTATTAGCTCAGGAAAAATTATTTTATTTTTTTCCCACTGTTTGCATATGTCTTTCCTTTGCTTTCTCTTCCTTTGTTTGTGGTGACACTTTTTGTTTGTTTTTCCTTTTAACATAGTATTTCTTTTTCCTCCCCATTCCTTTCTGCACATGTTAGAAAGCTGATCCACCACCGCAAAGAGACCCTGTCCCGAAAGACACACTCGCCAACTACGCCGTCGAATTTCATGACTTCCTCCTCCAGCGATCACCATTTAGACTCCGCACAGCAGCCCAATGGTGTTTGCCGGGCTGCTGCTGATCGGCACCAGAGCTTACCAAACTCAGAGTTTCAATTCGAGGAAGAAGGCCTCTACCAGGTATGCAGTATACTAAACATAATTTAGGGGTTTATTGTGGTTCATGAGCACCAACATTGGTTTGTAGATTTTATTTTCACTTTCCTCGTAAACCGGCCAAGTCTGATATGTAATTTTTTTTAAGCAATGTTTTTTGTTCTTGTACATTGCATATATATATATTGGTGCAAGTTGGATAAATAGTATTTGGTAGACTTGAGAGAAATATTCGGCGTCATGCGCAATATCTTTCTCTAGATTCCTCCACAGCCCAGGCGTGCTGCTCCTCTTACACCCCCACCACCAGAGAAACGCAAGAATGCGGCGCTAACGGCACCTACTAAAAGTAAGGGACACCTTGCATGTTTGTTTCATTTTTATTATTTACTCAGGAGGTGCATGTCAAACATTACATTTGGGGAGATACATGGATGTCAATCCCAAATAAAGTGCTACAACATGAAACAGAATCTCTACAGCAGGAGTGGCCAACTCCAGCACTCGAGCTACCAACAGGTCAAGTTTTCAGGATATTCCTGCATCAGCACAGGTGGCTCAGTTAAAGACTGCACCACCTGTGCGGAAGCAGGGATATCCTGAAAACCTGACCTGTTGGTAGCTCTTGAGGATTGGAGTTGGCCACTCCTGCTGTAGAGAGACTGCATTCAGTGCGCTGCGATCTTTAATTTGCCCTCAATATGTTTCCGTGCACTTCTTCATTGTTCGTGTAGTACTGTGGTTCTAGTAGTTGTATTGGACCTGGAGAAATGCACATTTGTTGTAGCTTGTCATAGCATTTAGGGGAACCAACATTTGAGTACTTCATGGATTAAATCAGGGGTGCGCAATGTTCCGGAGCTGCAGCCCCAGCGATCGCGACCCCCCCCCCTCCCCTCTTCAAGGACCCGACGTCAAATGACGTCACCCCGCAGCGTCATTTGACGCACGTTGCCATGGTGACGCGTTGCTGAAGAGCCGGCCGAGAGCAGGTAAGGGAGTTGCAGAGGCCTCGCGCCACCCCCGGGCCTCTCACTGCTGCCCCCCCCCCCCCCCCAGTGTGCGTACCTCTGGATTAAATTGTAGTAGTATAGATCATTTTGGTAAGATTGTTTTGGCAACTCTTAATTAAGAGACAAAATATGGTTATGCTACTTAACCTACGATACTAATTAGTGTATGAAAGTTGCGTATCTATGTGCATATTTTTAATTTTTTTTAAATGTTTGTTTCTTTTCTTCCAGACTCTGTTAACAACACATTAAAGTCCGTATCCAGCACGTCCACCGCAAGTATGTCATCTCTTGATACCATGTGCACCACTTCCACAGACTCTTGTCATCTTACAGCGGCATCCAGCCCGAGTAATACCCCCCCACCTGTGCCTAGTAGGAATGTCCACACTACAGTGTCCCGTAGCACGGACGCATTTACTTCAAACCCCGAGGTTTTAACAAACTCGCAGAGAAAGATTGCTGTCCCAGGACCCCCTAATAAGGTAGAGACTCACGGTGACAGGAATCTGCAAACCAAGAGAAATGCTCCAGCGCCCCCTCCCAGCATCGAAGCTTTCAGCACTGTCAACCCTGACAGCAAAGCAAAAGCACCGTGGAAATCTGCAGAAACGATTCACCCTGATGTAGTAACTGTTCCCAAAACAACGGGTGCTGAGCTAATCGAACTTGTCCGCAAGAATACCAACCTTAGCTATGAACTGTCTCGGGTGGCCATAGGGGTGATTGTTGGTCACATTCAAACCGCTGTCCCATCTACAGCATCGATCATGGAGCAAATCCTTGTATCTCTAGTAGAAAGCAAGGTAAATAAGTTCCTGTCTCTAAGCTCACTATTGTAAGTTCCATGTACTTTTTTTTGTTTATTCAGTCTGTTGGATTCCGTGTGAGTTAAAAGTAGGTACAAACAGGGCCGGCTTAACAGCATTATAGGCCCCCGGGCAAAGCCGTGCACTGGGCCCTGCAAAATTTCTCTCGCGAATGCAGACATGCCAACTCTCCGCTACAAGTCGTAATTTTTCTCCTACAGAGTTAGCGGGAGATTTGAATGTTGAGGCGGGTGATCGGAAAATTAGTGTTAAATTCTGGTGTGCGCATAGATTAGCGTGGGGCCCCTATGCTCGTGGGGCCCCCGGGCAACTGCCCAGCGCGGCCATGCGTTAAGACTGCACTGGGTACAAAGGTAAATGTAAAACGTTGAGTAGACATAGGAGATGAGTAGTGTGTGCCATGTATATGAAATTCAAACCGTGAGTGAGATATATCCATTTGGTAAATAATGATATATACATTTTTGTTTTGGAGGGGTATTGCTGTGCTAAGTATAATTGTTGTATTTGAACACCGGAAAATGTAGATTTTTTTTTTTTTTCATGTTTTGAAAATAATACATTATTGTTTCTGTGTTGTAGCATGGCAAAGCTTTTAAAATATAATTCCTTCCCTTTGATCATTTACATGTTGACGCTTTCCCACCACTAATGCTTCTTTAGTGCATAGAGAATTCTACCCTAAAAGACCCAATTTATGCCAGGTTTTAAAGATTCATATGTAAATTAGGTGTATTTTATTTGTGTTTATGTATTGATTCCTGGTGTAAGCTATGGCTGGAAATAGTACTTTAAAGGAGTTAAAAAAACAAAACAAAAACGGGTGTTTGCCTGGGCTTCTGTGTTTAAGTTTTTGTGCCAACCTTCCGCTAATACTAACCCTAAATTAGTGCGATGATTTTGCTTTATATTGTTGAACATTTTGCTTTATCAAGTGGTTCCGAACAAAAACGGCCTTTTTGTTTCGTTGACTGACTTGTGAAAAGAAATGTCTGTTTAACTTTTATTTTTGTTTTTTTGCTGTGTAGACCGACTGACCAATCCTGACCATTATAAATGTGTTTTGTGTTAGTTGTCAGAACACGCCCTGAATCAAATTACCTCTTTGTATTTTATAGAAATCCTGTTCATTTTTTTACATGTCATTAAGTGATCTATGCCATAGAACAGTAGTGGCCAACTCCAGTCCTCAAATGCCACCAACTGGTCAGGTTTTAAGGATATCCCTGCTTCCGCAAAGGTGACTCAGTCGAAGACTGCATCACCTGTGCTGAAGCAGGGATATTCTGGAAACCTGACCTGTTGGTGGCCCTTGAGGTCTCGATTTGGCCACTACTGCCATAGATCCTTCATAACCAAGAAAGAAAGTGATAAATTGCACTAATAGAAAACCTGACTTGTCAGATGCTCTATCCATTATTTTCCTATTGGATTTCACAGTTGTAGATATACAAGTGTATCCAATATCCTCAATCTGTAAACATACGTGATTCTAGCACTACAGCACTGACAGACATTGTGTGTTAGCGATGTACTGCAATATAAACCTTGCTTCAGTTTAATAGTATTAATGTTACATGGGCATACAAGTTCGGTGATTATGAATAATGAAGTCCTAATTTACATCATTTTATTTTTTTAAATGTGAGCCGTGTAAGCTCTTGAACAGAGAATAGTGCATGATTGGCTTTTTCTGCAGTCTTGATATGTTTGTCTGCTGTAAAACTAGCAGAGACATCGATTCTGGGAGAACGACATGACGCGTCCCTAGTTTTCAGCTAACGCCATATCAGAATTTTTTTGTTTTTTGTAGCGTTAATGCTCTCTTGTGTGTATAACCTGAACAGACCCAGCGTGACAGATGACCATCTTTAACCCTTTCTATGTATGATGGAGTGTCATGGTCTTTATAGGTTACTAGCTGATATACCCGGCGTTGCCCGGGCGTGGAAGGGCAGGGGGCATGGAGTGGAAGGGCGGGTGGGGCGGGGCCAAGGGGCGTGGAAGGGCAGCGGGGGGCAAAGGGCAGAGGGGGCAAAGGGCAGGGAGGGGCGGGGGGGCAAAGGGCAGGGAGGGGCGGGGGGGCAAAGGGCAGGGAGGGGCGGAGGGGCAAAGGGCAGGGGGAGTCAGGGACGCGTTAAATAACCCATTCCCCTGCGTTTACTCACCTTGCACACGGCCGCGCTCCTCTTCGTCCGGGTACCGGCCGCCCTCCTCTTCCACCTCGGGCTCCTCAGCGGAGAGGCTGAGACGCTCCGGTGAGGAGGTGCTGTGCCTTTCGCGGGGAGAGGCGGAGACAGCCGGAGGAGAGGCCTCTGGGACGGGGAGTGGCCTGTGTGAGGGGAGAGACGCACAGTGCGTGCTCTGTGTGTGTGGGGGGTATGGGGGGTGAGCGGGGTGGGGGGTGAGGGAGAGCGCCGGGTGAGGGAGTGGCCTATGGGTGGTGAGAGCCGTGGTGAGGTGAGAGTCCCCCGCTGTGTCCCGGGCGCTCGCTCCGCTCCCCCGCTGACTGTAGCGGCGCCGGGAGGGGGGGGGGGGGAGGGGAGGAAAAAGCGCAGGAAACCGGGAGACCCGGGGAGAGGAGGAGGTGCGCGCGGGTCCCGATGAGCGCGGGTCCCGATGAGCGCCGCGCACTGCGGCTGTGATGAGTTGGGGTGCAGGCTGATGTTCGGGGAGGAAGCGGCGGAGCCTCCGGGACTGGCGGGTAAGAGACCGGGAAATGTGCTGCTAACACTGAGCCCCACCCCCTGGGTTATACATGCTGCTAATGTATGTAACACCCCCCCCCTACCCGTGTGTGTGTGTGTGTGTGTGTGTGTGTGTGTGTGTGTGTGTGTGTGTGTGTGTGTGTGTGTGTGTGTGTGTGTGTGTTGGACCTTTGGCCCGTCACTCCGCCTCAGGCCAATGAGAGGTGTGCGGGGGCGGGCGGGCCAAGGGAGCAATCTCATTGGCCTGAGGGACACAGGCCAGGCAGACAGACATACAGTGCTTTCAGAAATATATAGTAAGATTGCTGTAGCAAGAGAGGTGGCACATAGCACATGGTGACGTCTTCACAATCAGAATTGTTGACACCTCTCTCTTGCCTCTCTCGCCTCTCTCTCCCCTCTTCCTCTCTTCTCTCTCTCAAACTTTAACATTTAAAGCCCTTGGGGGTTTTTTTTGGTAAACATTCATTGAAATGGCTGTTAATTGCTATTATTTAATAGCTCTGTAGGATAGTTTTCACATCAATTATATTGAAATGTTAATATAATGAAGCCATGAATGTCGTAGTGGCTGTTTAAAAGCCGGCTGGCGGACAATATTGCAGCCATTTCTGGACATCTAGCATTCTGGAAACCTTTTCATAAATGTTTAACAAGAACATAATATTGCCATTAAATAGTGATAAAGCTACAGATTGCACTGTGCCTAATAATGTTTGAACAATCATGCAGTGGTTTTGTCTATTGCCTTTCAAGAGCGGAGAGTATATATTCTAACGAGTACTATGTAAATAAGATCATTTGGAGTGTGTTCTGGAAGTAGCCACCCTGTTCATTTTCTGATACCTATGGAGATGGTTTGAATTGTCCACTGGTACTTTGTGATTAAGTGATTGTCCACCATATTACAGTTTTAAATTACATGAATACTTTCTGACCACTGTAAAACTCTTTAGTGGAAGGCTTTCTTTGAGCAGGCATGGTACACCGTAACTTTCACAGGATCAGCATTGAATGTTCAGTCAATCATATTTTAGAAGGCTTTCAATTAACCTTTATTGACTGCAATAAAGATATCACAACCTGTGACAATATTATTCAAGATCATCCATGTATTATGAGACTATTACATGATTACAAGGACAAGGTCCACTTTGTTTAATGTTATGGTACATGCCATTACCAGATTTGTGTTTTTCTTATCCAGAGGTATAGCCTGATGAGATCTTTGCTCGATCTGCTTCCTGGTTGCAGAAACCATACAGAATTTTTTAAAGAAGTGGAATAATTAGTTATTTGATAAGTCGTGTAATTTGTGCTTCCTCTCCTACACCCATTTGTTCTTCTACCTCCCCGAGCGACACGCTTAGACTTCCGCTGTTAAAATAGCGCTAGCATAAATTTATATCATTATAACTCACACAGCAGGAAAAATTCACTAATAAATGAGGCAGTATTTTCAAATTACTTCTCTGGAGAATTAAATTCAATAAATTAAATTAGGCTTCTCTTTTTCTTTAATGCACTGTCGTCTCAGTACGGATTGTGGTCTCATGGGAAGATGGATTTAGTCTTCCTAGTTTCCACTGACTACCTAATAATTATTGTGATTTAAAAAAAAAAAAAAATATTCTCCCTGTCCCTCTCCTGAAATTGTTAGCATTGAAGTAATTTTATAAGGCCTCCACATGAATGCCATTGGGTATAAAAATGTATTGTATTTCTATTATAAAAAAATAATTAGCCTTTTCCTGAAATTTCTGGGGCACATTTTGGAAATTCCAACGTACAGAAAAGTGTGGGTGTCAGGAAATAAAAGGGTTGTATGAGAGAGAGCATGACAGATGGACACTAGTGTATTAAAATTATACATTTATCTATATACAGTACACATTTTTTGTGTGTGTGTAAGTAAGCAATAAAACACACACCTGATGTTGAGCGTATGTTCTCATAAAGCTATTTGAAGTCTAATTTATATGCTGGTGTGTGAAGCGGTACAGAGTGCTTTTATGGAGATGTTAGTAGGTGAATGCCAGAGCGTATCCTGGCAGCATTGGTTCTGATGTATGGTAGAACTATTTCAACAGAAGGAATTATTTGTGTTTCTTTTGTTTGTTTTTTTTAGTGGCATTATGCAGTAACCAATATGCAGTCCAAATCTGGAGCCTCCCATTTTTAAGGCTTGTGTTGCAACGCCTTTAAAAGCTTCATTTGTACCTTTCGTGGCTGTAAATGTACAGGTGCACAATCGACGAAATCTTCCCACTTTGATGTTGGAATGTATGTGAAAGACTGCAGTCTGTGTATGCAGGAAAATGTGTTTATCGCACCAGACTAAACCCACAATCAGAAATGCAATTTGTGTATAAATAATGGTGTCCTGGTGACAGTCTGACGGCTGACAGATGTTTAACCAACGTGCTACCACAGTACACTAGTGCATTACACAGCCGTGCTTCTGGCTATAAATGGCATATGTTCTCAAACCCCACATCATTGTACCGCTATAAGCAATGGCGAAAGAGTTGGCAAAACGTGCATTGCCCCCAGCAGCATCTGCAAATTGCTCTTAGGTTCATAACTGTGCACGGTTTCGCCATGTGAGTTCTGGAGAGCTGAGCAAATATAACGGGGAAATTACCTGTATTCCTTTCTGGTTTCTTCAGGGGATTTAAATAGCTGTCCAAAATAAGCCGCAAACGATGACGTGGCAGCTTCCTAATGGCCCGAGATTTGGTGGCCATTTTGTTTCACCATGAATCCCATGAACCCCCGAAGCTGGAAATACCACTGATCAGCTCCTGAGGAGCCACCAGTAATTCCTATCCTGTAATAAGTGTGTGTTTTGTGTGGCGCAGGATTGGTACCTTAGGTTGCGCTTATAGTACTGGCGACGGCGTTATGCGCCATCGCGGGTGCCCGTATTGGGTGCGGCATAGCGATCAAAATTGCTTTAGTCCAGAGAATTGGAGATTTACAGCGGCGGCAGTGTGACCGCTCACGGCCATGCCCCCTGTCACCCTCCCGCACCAGAGTGCAGGAATCGCAATAGCGGAGGCAATTGCGTCGTCGTAGGCAGTACCAGCCATAAGGTTACAACATTTCACCCCCAGAGGTTCCCATAAACGTGTAAAAAAACAAACAAAAAAACTGCTTTTAAATCACGCCTACTAGTTAGAGATTCATTGACTGATTCATTTATTGGTGGATTATAGTACAGTGCAGTTATAGTGTGTTGGCGGATGTCCCTCATCTGATCTTCCACTTAAAGAATGTCTAAAACTAGCATCACCTTTAGTGCAATAAGGATCCACAAGACCTTTCATAATGACCATGTTATGGGCTACTCTAGAGCACAGAAAGGGGCAAAAGCTTGGTAACACGAGCTTATATTTTCTTTTACACTTGACAGACTGTGTATAATTAGCAACACCACTTTAGCAAAAGGTATTGGTGTTCAATTAGGTACTTAAAAGGTTCTAATTGGCTCACACCCTGAATACTGTATCACTAACTCAACATATTTCACGTATCCCCTTAATTACCATTCACATGTGCTGTGCTTAATGTCATTTTACTCAAAGTGGTTGTAAAAAAATACATTTTAGAATTCAGTCAACGTCAATTCTCTGTCCTGTTACCTAAATACAGTCACAAGACATATTAGCCATTTTCCGTGGAGCATGCAATAATTACTCACTGCCTACGCTAATGTAATCCTCTCCATATACCAAGAGTTAACACTACTGAAAAAAGGTTAATTGAAGCAAAGAGAGCTGCTCCAGTTATTTATTGATGAACATTATGAGCCATGTCATACAATGTTGCACTGCCGATCTCCCCCAACTCTTATAATCACTCCCTCGTTTTCTCACTAGCATGAGAGCTATGTTGATATTAAGTGGCGCAGAATCGGTGTCACAATTTTTGGAGCAGTGGTTCAGTTTGCCACACTATTTTAAATATACTTTTGGAATCTGAGTGTGCCGAGATGATTGGCGTTCTCATACAGTGCTGTATGTTATCTTGGGTATATGAAGCACTGAAATACACCATTTCCAGTTAACATGAAATTCGTAATCGTGCAGCACTCCTGAGTGAAATTGTTTCTTCAAATCAGGGATGATTTAATTAGGCTGCTAAAATAATTTAATGTAAAATGCTGAGAATACAACTTATTTGCCCTGATTGCTGCTTGTTCCTTATGATTAATTTAAAATCATCATACGTGTTTGGCAACTGAGGAAATAGGGCTGAAAAGGGTTCTGTAGCATTGCAGTCAGTAGTTTATTGTATTTGTGTTGCAAATGTAGAAAATTATTTGTGCGCACGCATTTCTAGCTATCTTACTCCATTAGACTTTGCTTCCCATGGCCACAGATGGCTTTCCATTGATCAATCTGAGGCAAACAGCTGCTGTAGTTCCTAGCTACTACAGTATTTGTTTTGGTTATGCATGGTTAGTGAGAAGTTGGCATGCTGATGTTTCCCTACTTGTAAAAGTAATATTTAAAAGCTCAGACTTTGCAGTTCAACTGAATTGGTGTGTGGGATCTTTTGCAATTTATGTTCCCTAACCTGTTTTCTGCCAGATGGGCCTGCAACACACAAAGAAATGCATTGCCGGCCCCTCTGGTGGGAGAAAAGGGGTTAAATGAGAGACGATAGAGAAGTCTGTGTGTTCTGATTGGCAGGATTCCAGTTCTGGATTACCTTCTGGGCAGATCTGTCATGACGAGCAGCGCCTGGAGGTCATATTTGCAGACCTGACCCGACACAAGGACGATGCTCAACAGCGGAGCTGGGCTCTGTATGAAGATGAAAATGTGATCCTGTGTTACTTGGAGGAGCTGCTGCTTATTCTGGTGGGTTGCTCCATTTCCTCACCTCCCAGCCTGCATGCGTAGCATCTATGGCCATTATCATGCGGATGAACCAACTTTAAAGGAAAATTGGGGAAAGATGTATTTCATACAATATCCAAGTAATAATATAAGCAATTATGGAATAACTATATTAAAATATGGGTGCCACACATACAAGCATTGAGCTCATACATTCACAGCAAAGTCTGAAAATCCGGGCACACAAAAATTCGTAGCAACACCATGGGCTTCCATCATTATCTAAATCTATAGTAATGCCTAATAAATGAGTTTGTTCTTGGTGTAAAAATTTTTTTTATGTTTTCGACCAGCTTTTTCTAAGACCAATTCCCCCTCCTCCCCCTCCTCAAATTTCTATTCTTTGTCCAGCATGTAACGTGTTAAAAACATATCCACCCCCTCTCTCCTTTTCTCTTTTTATATACAGTGTACAGTGGCGTAGCTAGACATGCATGGGCCCCGTTTATTTCAGGGCCCCGTTTATATTAATATTGACTGTAATTTGTTTCTCCCTGATCCTCTCTCATCATCTCCACCATCATTACCTCATCTCCACCATCATTACCTCATCTCCACCATCATTACCTCATCTCCCCTACCATCATTACCTCATCTCCCCCATCAGCATCTTTACCTCATCTCCCCTTCCATCATCGCCATCATTACCTCATCTCCCCCACCGTCGTCATCGCCATCATTACCTCATCTCCCCCACCGTCGTCATCGCCATCATTACCTCATCTCCCCCACCGTCGTCATCGCCATCATTACCTCATCTCCCCCACCGTCGTCAGCGCCATCATTACCTCATCTCCCCCACCGTCGTCATCGCCATCATTACCACATCTCCACCACCGTCGTCATCGCCATCATTACCTCATCTCCCCCACCGTCGTCAGCACGTCTCTTCCCCCCTCCTTCCCCATGCCTACCTGTGGGTGTTCCTGCCTTAAACAGAGGAAAAGCCACAGAGGAATCAGCAGCTGTTACACGGAAAAGCAGGGGAGGAGCGCGCCCTAGTGGTCTGACCCGGAAGTCTTTCTTCCGATGTCGACTCTGTAACAGCTGCTGAATCGTCTGCAGGCTTCAGTTTAACGCTGGGGCCGGCCGCCTGGAGGGGGGAGAAGAGAGTGGGCCCTCTGGCTATAGCTACGCCCCTGTCAGTGTATATTGCATGGAGAACTATTTTTGCTCCGGTATTATACAACAAGTGTATATTACAAATCCTGCACAGCTGGGCTCGTCTAAGCATATGTGCCGTATCCTACCATTGGCTGAAGGGGCAAGTGAACAAATGGATATGATGTTTATTACATAAATGGTATACGTGTTCATGTCATTTACCGTGTGAGTTTCAGAACATGGAGAGATAACGGAGTACCTCTTGTCAAAAATACTATTGTTAGCTTTGGTGAAAAATAAAATAGATTAGTTATGACTTGGTATTAGTTCTTTTCTCCACTTAAAAGTATGAAAAATGTCTCCATGTTTTCTTTCAGACAGATGCAGACCCAGAAGTGTGTAACAAAATGTGCAAGAAGAACCAGTTTGAGGCCGTTCTGTCCCTTGTGGCTTATTATCAAATGGTAAGTAGTGGTCCAGATAATTTCTGGCAAGGAATTCTGCTAACTGATCGGTGTATATAAAATGCAATCAAGGAAAGCATCTGTCGGCTACCAAAAACAACAATATTTTCTGGCATTCTTCCATCTATTTGTTTAGTGTTCAGCATTTTGTAGAATATCGTTATGTTTAGACTAATGGCTTGTGTTTTCTGATAAATGCAGAAAATTGGATTTTGTGTTCTGATGACTCTGAAAAGGCTTTGCATTAATTGTCATCAGAACATTAAGATTGCACATTTGTTTCTAAAGAGACTCAACCAAGCATGGTAATGTGCGCTATGTAAATACATATTAATCTCCCCAGTTCCATAGTCTGCCCTCTTACTGCAGGTTATTCTCCTTCACATGCTTTCTTACAAATTCCGGCCGTGCCATGTGAAACCGGTTTCAGATTAAACCTGACTGCCCAACTTAATACAGACAACTTTTTGCTTAAAATTGTTTCTTTTAACACTACTCACAGTTCAATGTGTTTTTCCAGCATGATTAGCATCTCAACCAAGTGACTCCTTTATCAAAAATTAGGATGTTGCGTAGCTTTCTTTACCCCGGCTAAACTAGCAGTCCAATACTATATTCATCTTTTCCCTTGGTTACAAGATTTAAAAAATCACAACCGTCTGAATTGATTTATTGTTTAAGTGGTAGGGAGGAGAATAGGGGGAAAAAAATGAGTTCAGATAATAACATTTTAGAACAAATCATGGGAAGCAGCAGCCCAGAATAACAAAGAAATCCATATCTTGATATTGTTTTGACACCGTAGAAAATGGTTCAGTGTTTTGAAACATTTGCGCACTAAAATATTTCATGTGAAATAACTCTGCGTTTTAATAGGAGCACAGAGTGCCTTTGCGCCTGCTGCTGCTGAAGTGTTTCGGAGCCATGTGCAACCTGGACGCTTCAATTATCTCTGCGCTCGTAAACTCTATCCTGCCCATGGAGCTGGCACGCGACATGCAGACGCACACTCAAGGTAAATTCCAGTTAAGGGACTTCTGGAACCACAACATGGGCTGCACTTGTGATCAGACACCAAGAAGTATTAAAGGCGCCTAAAAATCACTGTACATATATTGTGATGTCTTCTATGCACACAACAAAAGACAAGCGGTATTTTTATTTGTTGGACGGTGGAGGTTTATTTCCCACAACTTGCAACAAAACTTTGTTTTAATGGGGGGTTATTCATTAAACTGCGTTCGTAGGCGATAAAGTCGTCATTGCATGGAAACACAGATAAAAGGCCATGGGAGTTTCTGATAGAGAATGCCCCGATTGGCACTATCACAGTTTAATGATTAACCCCCATTCAGTATAATGTGTATACAGGCAGTCCTCGGTTATCCGTCACAATGCGTTACTCAAAATTGCGTTGGATAGCGAAACGTCTTAAAGTGAAACACGTTTTCCCATAGGAACACTGTTTAAATGAAAGGTTCCGTTCCTGAAGGCATTTTTAACACTAAAATACACCAAATATTTTATGCAGGCAATAAGATACGCAGTACACACATAAATTATATAGTGTGTGTATATACTGTATTATATATATATATATATAATATAACCTAAAATATAATAATATAATATATAGTATAATATATTATATAGTATAATATATTATATAATGTATATATTATATACACATAGACATCACTTTGCAAAGCGTTGTAAGAGCGTTGGATAAGCCGTTTTGGCGTTGTAAAAATGAACATAGGTATGCATTGCATAGCGTTGGATAAGCCATTCGTTGTAATGCGAAGCGTTGTAAAACGATGACTGCCTGTATATTTGTTTAGATATGTCTCTCTTGTTAGACGGTTTTCGTGTGCCTCAGTCAACCGAAGTTAGATTGCATGCTGCTTAGCGTTGGGGACTCGTGCAAAATGCTAATTTTATATGTAATGGATATATATAGTACCTAAGCTTTTCATAAAATAGGACCGATGTAGTCATGCAATTATTACTTTGATAAAACGAGGTCTGTGACCGAATCTCGCTTTGCTTGTGATACAAGGAGTTCTCCGTGCTAATGTGAGGCAAGTTGATTACATTTTTCCTCAGATGCACTTTATAATTTTCCTATACCTAGCAAAGTGGGCCATAAATCATAGCAAACCACTTTAATGCAGACCATGTTTCTTTTCTTTGCTTAAACTGGAAGGAAATGGCATTGGCCTACTATGTTCTATCTGCAAGTCTGCAGAAAGAGGACTGAATAGTGTTTGAGTTCACTACTTGATCCCTGTGATTTTTCCTCGTTATTGTGTAATCGCCAGTTTATTCATAGTACGTAGGGCATTTTCTTCATCCATAACCATTTTAACAATTATTATTTTTCCCTCCAGAATTTAGTTTTGTCTACATTAAATAATATGACCTATTTTTTTTTTTCTCCAACTTTGTTATTGTTTTACATAGTTATTGTGGAATAAACATAGAAAAGAACATGGGATACAGAAAGCAAGAAGGGGGGGGGGGGGCAGGGGCTGGGGGACACTTGGAGGGGATGTATATCCCCCTGCAGACAGTGATGGAGTTATGAATCCAAAATGCATAAGCTGTTCCTGAATGGGATGTTGGCTTTGTACTTCTTGACCGTGACAACTTGATAAACTGCTTAAGATGCAGCTTATTTTAGGTAGTCCTATGAAGGTTGAAGCTGAAAAATTGTTCATTTTAAAAAAGCAGATGACAATACAGCTGGTGTTCGGAAGGCTTTTTTATTTTATTTTTGCACTGTATTTTGTGCAGGGTCTTTGAGCTAGAGTATGGCGCATATAAAAGTGACTGTCTGGTTTTATGTATTTATTATTCATTAAATGAATGTCGTCGCATGTTCAAAAGGCTGTGTCAAACAAAGAAAATGTGATGAACTAAAAAGGCTGTGTGTGTGTGTTCAAGGCCTAAACCTATGTAGCAGAATTGTGTGTAAATCAGAGGAAGGCTTTAAAAAGAGCATGTGCATCCCATAAATACATGACTGAGAACCCACAATTTCCAGGCCTTTTGAAATAGTTTGTGGTAATCTGCAAGAAATTAAATGTCAATGTGCAAATCACAAAAGGCTACTGGAAAAGTAGCTCCGGAGTTATAATTATACCTTGGAAAAGAAACACCATGATGCTATTGAACCTCTTTGCTGCCAGAGAGGCCTAAAATACATTGAGGGTATTGGGCTAATTGATCCACTCTTACGTTTCATGTTGGATGAGTCCACGAACTCTTCATTAAACAAAATGTTGCTTTGATTTTTTTTTTATGCTGTGCCAATTGTATCCTGCATAACTTGATTATTTATGGCTTTTCTTATTCATGAAGCTGGCCGTCCTGAACGGTCTTAAAGGATGTAGTAAGATCACATTCATTAGCCAAATTTCAACTACTTGTATTAACAACTACTTGTATTCCAAGCTGTTGCATTCTGTTTTTGTTTGGTCTCCTCCATAGAACGGCGGTCCTTCAGTATGAAGTGACCTTGAATCTCAGAAAATGTAAGCTGTTTTTTTGGTCTTAGGAATTTGGGACTAACGGCTGCTTCATTGTCTGCCATAATCCGTTTTACGCTTGGTGAAACAGTTGGTGCCCTTATTCAATAAGGGAATATACAATCTTAAGCGTGGACTCCATGGGAGCTGTGTCAACTTACTATGACTGAAACAGACTGGTTTAAGGTCTTTGAAGTGTACTATTTGTGCCACGGGGACTGATTGTCATGCAGGTTGGCAACTGTACATTTTGTCATTAAATAAAGTGATTTGAACAGAACACATGAAAGGATGGAACGAATAACAGCACAATCTTCATTGTATGTAATTCTAACTCCATCAGAGTGTGAACATCTCTCCACTAATCCCCCAAAAATTAATTCCCCAAATTCCTTGCTATTCGACTTAATGAATTATTGGCAAGTTTGTGATTTGCAAGTGCCAGATTCCCACATGGATGTTTTTCTGCTGTATGCAGGGGAGATTGAGAGAGGTTCAAAGAAAGTCGTTTGTGAAGACGCGTAAAGCTGCAGAAAGTTTCTTCCTGGCCTGCAAATTAATTCGCACCAAGAATTCTTCACGGTGTATTTCCAATGTTGATGTAGTACTGGGGAGGGGCAGGTCATTTTAGTTATGAGAATTTTGGGACTTCACTTTCTAAACTGCTTCTAAATAGAGCCCTGTGTCACACACTTCACATGAGCCTTAGGGTAGCTATATCAGGCATTTAGTATCACTTACATGTTGGTAACCACAGTCTACAAAGCGAGGCTGTCAGATGTCTGCATTGTAGTATACATTTACGGTGCCCTCTATTGTTACTATTTAGAAATATTGCTCGATATAACATCTGTAATTTAGCACCAAGCAATTCAAAATTGAAGGTTTAACTATTCCTTTCTGATTTTATTTCGATTAAAATGACTTCCTTTGATTGCAAATGGGGACACAGATAGGTTGGGCATGATGATGTAATTTGTATTGTATGTCTTTATATAGCGCCACAAGTGTACTCAGCGCTTTACAAAGAATACAGTACAGGGAATTATAATAATACAACAAGTGCAGCAAAATCAGACAATAGGAAAAGAAATCCCTGCCCCGAAGAGCTTACAATCTAAGAGGTTTGATGGCAGTGCTTGGTCACAATGGGTGGTAGAAGTGACTGGGTGTGGGACAGTAACCATGAGTGCAGACTATTGGGATGCTTGATTTGTGGGGCAAGTCTTAATGTTAGTCAAATAACTTAAGGTTTAACACACTTTACAGGGGAAGAGATGGCAGGGAAGCATGGGTTAAATCAGATGTGTATGTCTGGCTTCAGGCTTAGGGAGATCCCCAGCAGCAGGAAGGAGTAGATAGAGGTTGTGAATAGAGGATTTGTGGGTGTGCTTTTTATTGAAGGGTAAAGAAGTTGTTGGGAGAGGGGTGTATAAATAATGGTGCATTGGGGAGTGGGGAAGTCGGAGAAAACAGAGACATTCACAAAGGAGCGAGGAAACCGTAAACAGAAAAAGCAATAGGGAGGGCATAGTGAGATGCAGGAAGAGAGTCTTCCCACATACTGGAGGATAGAAAGAGTACAGAGAATCACAGCTTTTCCGAATGTTAAATTCTCACAGTTGCAAAGTTGTTGGGCAGAGTCCCTATCTTCCTCAAATCTTCAACTCCAAAATTAACTCTGCCACACACTTTAACTGGGACACTTAAGATAGGACACAGCCAAGTCACTGTTTATCGTTCAACTTGGTGTGCCATCCTATAATTGTAAAGACAGATTGGTTGGACATGATGATGTAGCTGATGGTTCAGATTGGATTGGATAATGTGGTGTTTTTTTTTTTTTTTTTAAATCCGGTGTTTATGACTTCTACTTGTATGTAACTAAATATATTACATAGTACAATAATCTGCTGCACAGAAAAAGCAAGTGAGTTATTCTGCCAAGGGCCCTTACATAGAAGCTATTGAACCATTATTTGGTCATTCCCTTGAGTGCTATGCTTAATGACCATCATTTTACCATAACGTTATTAGGACACGTCAAAGTAGCTTTAACCGATTGGGGAGGGGGTATGATTGGGATAGTGATTATATGTTGCAGTAGGAGCCATCGACTGTATGACTTGATAAATAAGTCGTTTCTGCGTTTTCTGTATTTAGAGATTTTTCACTAACTTGTGTGTGTGTGTGTGTGTGTGTTGGTTTTTTTTATAACTGATTTACACCCATTTTATCATCCATTGTTTTACGCAATGTGTGTATTGCAGCTTTGAGATTGAAGCATTTTCTGTGAAACACAACAGACAAAAAGTGGATGTCAGCAAAAAAAAATCATATCGTAATTTAAAAGACATGAAGAATGTTGGGTTTATACAAATGTCAGCATGCACTTTTTAGTAAAATGTGTATATATGAAAAATAAATGACTACTTTTTTTTCTTTAACCTGATTTTTATCCAGGTTTTAATGATTGGGAAATTACCTCTGGGGGGGAAAAAAGCAGTATTTTTTTTACAAATTAAAAACTGAAAATGCTGTGCACAATACAAATAAGTAATGGCATTAACAATAGAGGCTGGAGTCGCCTTTAATTTATTTCCTCAACGCTGCTAATATTCTTGTTACACAGGTGCCATTGGCTTTGCCAATTGGTGAAATGGATCTTGCTTTTAGTCACCAAATTTGGTAAACTTGTTGATTTCTCTTGTAGAACACCAGAAGATGTGTTACTCTGCGTTAGTTCTGGCAATGACTTTCTCAATGGGAGAGCCTCTTCCATATCACCATTACGGTAAGATTCGGAATAATCTGACTCGTACATTTGTTGCTTCTAGTGCTTTGCATCAACATTCTTGACCTCATATGGCCATTTATGTATGATTACACACATCCTTTGCTTGTAGGTGTAATACATGTGTTGAATATCAAAGCCCTTGTTTTACCCCAGGAAGAGATACAGTGACTTATTTTTTGTGTGTCAGAAATGTATGTTCTCCATGATGATGATGATGATGATGATGATGATGATGATGATGATGATGATGATGATGATGATAATAATAAACTTTATTTCATATAGCGCTTTTCTCCCAATGGGACTCAAAGCGCGTCACAATTACAGTAGTGTGCAGTACGCAGCACAGTACCTAGGATTTTTACAGACACTGTCCCTTGCCAGATGAGCTTGCAATCTATTATTTTGGTGCCTGATGCACAGGGAGAAAGTGACTTGCCTAAGTTCACAATGTCACTAGGAGTTCCTGATTCAAACTTGGTGTTATTGTTTACAGAGTCGTTACTCACTTAGCCACTCCTCTCTCTAGTAGCTGTGTAGGAAGCGATTATCACAGCTTCCTAATTTAGTCCCACAGTCCGAAGACCTGCTGACATACCAGATGCATGTTGCATGAATGGATAAATGAACTCATTCAATGCCTGTTGTTTTCGGTTACTTTTTTTTTTTTAACAATGGCACTTAGGTGGTTAGCTAGTATAACACACATTTCCTTTTGGACAGGTTTTAAATCTGTCCTGGCTTTAGTTATTGTTTTCGCTGTGTACACACCACCAGACATATGTTCATCTTGGTGGTACTCGCAATCAATGGACCAAAGCATGACTCGCTCCATATCATGTACACCAGATGTGAATATAAATGAATTAATATTCCTCTCATTATGACTAGAACATCTGAACTCCCAGTTTGTCCAGTTCCTGCTGGATGTAATTGAAGATGGGTTACCTTCTGACACTACAGAACAGCTGCCTGACTTATTTATCAATGTGCTTCTGGCTTTTAACTTGCACATACCAGGTGATGAGAGGCTTTACTTGCGTTACATCTCATACAAATACAGAATTATGGGGGGGATTGTGTCCCTGCTTTCTTCTCATATTTCCCACTTCCATTGCAGACTGAGATGCACACTACACAAGGCTTGACTTAGTGGTACTTGTGCCAGTTGCCAGTGGAGGAAGCAATATGTGTATTTTTCCATTTGACATATTCCTCCGATGGGAACTAGTAGACGCCACCCCCGTGCATTTTTCCCCAGCACGTGATGATGAAACAACATGGTGGAGAGGAACATATTAGATATAGTGTTCTTTTCTTCCTATCTTGCCAGATTTTATTCTCGTCACTAAGCTGAAAGTACAGTTTCATCCCACTGTGACCTCTACCCAGTGCTGTTAAACCTAAGCTAAGGGTCCCTGATCTGCGAATAGGTATATGGAGAAAAGCAGTCTTTATTTGCACAGAGCATTAAAAACCCTGCATTCCCATTCACCATCTTTGTCATAAGACTTTTTTTTATAACATGTCCGATCTATACTGTAAGTAAATGTCATACTGTGTTGCTGAAGACTGGAGAGAACTATGGCAAAATATGCCATGGTTCATTTTTGTTTTTTTGTTTTTTGTTTTTAATGTACGCCTTCTGTTTTTGCATCACAAACTCTGCTTTAAATATAAATTCCTGAGCTCTAGTCTACTCTGCATTATTCCATTCCAAACTTTTTTTATTGTCCTATATTTACTCACCAAATGTTAGTAGATTAGTTGCCACCTAAGGAGACAAGCTTTTTTTTTTTTCTGTGTTGCTTGACAGTTCCTGCAAACAATGTGATCATGAAAACACTATGCAAGCGTTCAAACGTCAAGGTGTTTACAGAAAAGCTGCTATTACTTCTCAACAGGGGAGGTACGTAAAATATACTTTTAATGCGGTATTTGGGACCCATAGTAAGAAGTACCTCTTCACACAGTTCTTGAAGATTAAGTGGCCCTACTGCTCAGTCTTGTCTCCTTCCTAATTAATTTTAAGCTGCATGTATTTCTAGATGATCCTGTTTGCATCTTCAAACATCAGCCTCAGCCCCCACACTCTGTCCTGAAGATCCTTCAAGATGTCTTTGCCAGCAAAGACATGGCAAACCTCTTTTACCACACGGACATGCTGGTTATGATCGATATAATTGTGCGTCAGATTGCCGACCTTTCGCCTGGAGATAAGGTGAGCGCTGGGGGGGAGAAGGCTTTACTCTGTGATGTAAAACGAGTGATTATAGATGCACTATTTGTTTTAGTCTACTCTCTCTGTCTCTCTCTGTCTCTCTCTGTCTCTTTCTGTCTCTTTCTGTCTCTCTGTGTCTCCGAATTTTGCTCAAGCCACGTGGTCGGGAATAAACAGTCCAAAGAAAAATAAGTTATCAAATTCAAGGAAAATCATAAAATTGTCAGACTAATCAGTCCTTTTAGTAGATGTCCAGTCTCTTAAATAACTGTATTAAGGGTGTTATGGTGCTGCTTCAACTTCAATTATTATTTTGAGTGATTTTGAGCATACAAGATCACACAAACACTCCATAGTGTAGACCATTTTATTCAAAGAGAATGAGATAGAAACGTAATCATATGCACTAACACATTATTGTTGATCTAAAAGCACATCATGCTCCGTCCAGCCTCTTGTCAGTGTGATCAGACCTCCATGATCAAGCCACACGCTGTTCAGACCATCCGATCTTTCTCCTTGGTGTCAGCGAATGCTTCCGCGTTCCAGCTGAGAAGTCCCTTCCGGAATCCGTCTGAAACGGAAACCGCTGCTTGATTCCGCCCTATGTGTTTTTTGTAATTCCACCTGACACCCGTGCCTCTCAACAGCGTAATCTGGGACTCCAGTGATCCCGTAGCATGTAGCTCTGTGATGCTCCTCTTGGTCAGCTGATATCCCGTATGACAGTAGTCCCTGCTGGGCTGGGAGGCGCTCTTCTTCGCGTCTCCTCCGACTCTTCCAAATCTTACAGGTCCGTCTGAACTCCTTTCCATGTTATGTTAGGTGAGTGGGATTCAAACGCTAAATCCTTAACAGTAGCTTGGTAATGGACATGCATAGCTATGATTTTAAGGCTTGTGTACAGGCTCTACCTTAGTTGTCAGTGGAGGACAATGGAGTGACCCCACATGTTCATCATTGTGACGGGGAACACTCAGTTTAAAGAAAATGTAGTGGTTTGAACATCACCGTGTCTGAATCAAGCTGTGTAAGATTTGGGAGATTCGGAGGAGACGCGGTGCGCAAGCGCCTCCAAGCCCCGCAGTAACTATCATCATACGGGATATCAGCTGACCGAGAGGAGCATCACAGAGCTACATGCTACGGGATCACAGGAGTCCCGGATTACACTGTTTAGAGGCGCGGGTGTCCAGGTGGAAATAACACCCACTACTCTCTTATATTAACTATCCTGTTAGTGGATTTCATGCTTTTCTATGCGGATTATTGTTAAAAGAAGTTACACTATGTTCTCTTTCGGTAATTTTCACTAGGGTATTTGGCGTTCTCTTTTCAATCTGGAAGGACTGCTGGGTGCTTTCTGGAGTGCATGGGTGCTTTCTGGAGTGCATTTTCACTGTTATTCACATGTTTACAAGACCAGAGTTCTTTTTTTTTTTTCCTGAGGGTGATTGCGCCTCGTATTTTTCTTGTGCTATTGTAACGTGGTGCAAAATATAAACGTATGTTAATATATATATTTATATATATATTTATATATATTTATATTTATTTATTTATTAGAGGCAATCCAAGCTAGCGCATGGCTTTTTTTTTTGTGGTGGTGTTGCAAATATAGGATTGAGGACTGGAGTTGGCCATCCCTGATCTAAGTGTAAAAACCTTGTTTTGTCTTGCAGCAGCGGATGGAGTACCTCTCACTGATGCACTCTATCATTCGCTCAACCGATTATCTCCTGCATCTACACCGCCAACAAGACCTGCATGGGATACTACAGCGCATCTTGGCTGAAGAGGAAGAGGGACCACATTGCCAGATGGACAAAATGATCATACATGAAATACTCAAGGAGTTCCCTGAAATCTCTCCCGAAAGAGGCTAGAGGTGCACTAGTGGGGCACATTTAGGAAAACGAGACAATCAACTGGTATACTAACAGCACCTATCGTATTTACGCTTATCCCTAGCTATCCTGTAGCCTATTAACATCACCATTTCTATCACTGCTCCTCCATTAGAGAAGGTGCAGAAACTATTTGCTGTAGTTACATACTGCCCGTACTGTACTTAATGCTGTTGAAGGCTGAAGTTCTAACTTTGAAAGGATTTTTCGTAATACTCCAAGCACTGTTTTTTTAAGAGGCTTTCTGACAGTATTATGCACAAATCAACAGTGGCATATTAAAAAATGACAATAAATGTCAGTGTCTCCGACTGGAAGCAAAATATTATATTTGCCTTGGAGAAAGGGTTTTATTGTCAGGAAACCATTTGCCTGGTGGATTGATAATGGTCCATGCAGTGTTGTACAGCTTTTCCATGATAAAACTGTTCGGCTTACCCAGCACATGTATCCATAAAGCAGCAGCTGAGAAAATACTTCATTTTAGGCATTAACTGTGAAACCTCTTGTAATCATACTTGACATTATTTCTGGGTCAGTGTTTGCTGCTTTTTGAATTCAGATGTTCTAGCTCAACAGGCAACACTATAGAATGACTGACACAAGACATTTAGATGCAGACATAGTGTTTTGGAAATGCGTTTTATGCAGCTGACAAGTCTATAAGAAAGTTGTATCTCACCAACCCTATATTGGAAATATTCAATCAATCCTCTGTACCAGCAGAATTCTTTCCTTAACAGATTTTCATTACAGAACAGAATGAGTACATAGGTGGCTTCCCTTGGCACGGTTAAAACCTACAGCATCTCTTATGTACAGGACTTTAAAGTCTTTGTTGAGAAACGGCGTTGCTACTCCCAGTGCAATGTGTTCCAACCTGAAATCAAAATTAGTTCCTGTTAGGTAATCAGCAATTCTTTGAGATATTAAGTAATGATCAATGTTGGTAAAGCCGACTGCACTGAGATTGAGGGAAGTTCCCATATCAAATAATTTAAACGTAAAGAACAAAAAAAAGCGAAAGTATATTACCTTAAGTGTTAATTAAAAGTTGTTTTAAAGGCTAAAAAATAATGTAGCACGCATAACATTAAGCTGGAACATTGTTACTTTGCTACTAAATATCCTTATTGTTTATTTCTTCTCTGCCGAATGCTTCTGCTGTAAAACATGCACGAGTGTGCAAGAAGATTAGAATTAAACCTGCTCGCTGTGATATATATAGAGAAACCTGTATGTATAACAAATGCAAAATATAAGAAATTAAAGATTTGCCTTTTTACATATTAAATTCTGTTTGCATAAAGATTGGTAATGTTTTACAGTTTAACACTGGCATTTTGATTTCCAGCATTTGTAATGTGATATTTTCTGTACCCAGACAACCAGTGGAAGTTGTGTAGCCTTGATGATCATTAATTAGAATATAATGCAATGTTTTTATTTTTGCTACTTCCCAGAGGACTCCATCTCTATAAAGACATATTTTTTTTGTCCAGCCCCCGTGCCTACTGGTATATGGTACTTGACGTAGAAAAAATTGGGCAATTAAAAATGCTGAAGTCAGAAGAAAAACTTGAAATGACGTCAATTAAATACGTTCTGTGAATAAATATTGTGGCTTCCCCTCAATTTGTATATGCATGCAGAGTCTTTATTACTAAATGTTCATTGATAACAAGGTCAACTCTTCAGTTGTCTTATTTGCATGCTGTAACTATATCTGTGAAATGATTTGCATTAATAAGATGATGCCTCTTGTCAGTAAACTGTTTTCCATCGCTGCATTTTTCATGATGTATCAAAAAAAATGACCAGTTTGTGCATTGCTGTAGGGACAGCGAATGATTTATTGGCCTTTAGCTGCGTAGGAGTTAGTTACCTTTGGGGAATTCCATGATATAAGATCTTACCTATCCGATCCCAACACTGTCACCCTTTTGATGGAATTATTTCACTCTAAGCAGAGGACATGCCCTTCGCTGGCATTATGTCATATACTTTCTGTCCTCCCTAAACTCTGTTAAGGACTACTAGCATGACAGGTGTCGTTTGCTTACTGAATTGTATTGCCTGACTTCCCTAAGGCAAGTCACAGGTTAATTTTATTACGCACCCTTTTAGGATGGCTCCACAAGGGACAACATTCAAATGGCTTCACAGCATACATCTGTTTAACCCAATCGGTGGCCAACAAGCCTGCAGTGTACTGACACTTTGGGAGCAACATTTATATTTATTTTTTTGGGGCTGGGATTTATTTTTAAATCGCTCAGATAAAAAATGTGTTTTTAGAATCTGTAAATGTTATCTTTGAAACTTATTGGCGTTTTCTTATCCTAAACATTGGGCTGATTTTCTAAACAATACAGCACAATACAAGTAGCATATTATACATTGAAAAAAGTGTGTCTAGATCTTGGGAGATTTGTTTGAGTAACGTGGAGCAGAGGCGTGTCCGTGTGTCCGTGTGTCCGTGTGTCCGTGTGTCCGTGTGTCCGTGTGTCCGTGTGTCCGTGTGTCCGTGTGTCCGTGTGTCCGTGTGTCCGTGTGTCCGTGTGTCCGTGTGTCCGTGTGTCCGTGTGTCCGTGTGTCCGTGTGTCCGTGTGTCCGTGTGTCCGTGTGTCCGTGTGTCCGTGTGTCTCACCACTGGAGCATTATATGTAGTACAATAGCACATTTTATGCAAATGACCTTGAGACATACAAAACACTTGGCAATGGATGGACTATATTGCACGAATTGTTCTGCACATTTCTTTTGCTGTGTTGTCTAAAAGTGAATCCAACTTTCAGTTGTGGTAACATGATAAATGATTTGCAGATACCTGCCGTTTTTAAAATGAAACGAGTAAAATATATACACACACAAATCGCGGTTGCCCAAAATGTAACCACTGGCGCCTGTGCTGTGCAAGCGCGGACAGCTGTCGGCGCGCTCCATAATGCCTGAGCACAAATCAAGGTAGGGTGCGCTGTGACCAGCTAAGGTGGTGACTGACAGGTCTGTGCTGTGCTGCTGAGTGTGGCCAGTTTAGATGGTTGAATGAGACACTAGGTGGGACGGGGAGCAAGATGGAGTGCTTGGCCCACCCCTGCTCTGAAGTGTGTTAAATGCGCACTATATAGCTTATCAAGGATAGCGCCTTCTATAATTTATAGTGTTACTGGAAGTACTCCACAATTAGAGGAAGAAATTAATAGTTCAACGTAGACTTTAAACTCTTCAGGACAGTGGCTTTATACTGCCACTTTCATGCCTGAATATTTTATTTTTGCACTGCATTTTCCCTGTAAATTGTCTTTAAACTTGTATTGGTAAGCCGTGAATATATGGTTGGCTGCAAATAAAAAATTTTTTATAGATATATCTATATCTCACATTGGCACAGTGCAATGTTAATATAGAAACACAGGAATTGATGGCAGTTAAGAGCCACTTGCCCACCTACAGTAGTCTGCCAATTCGCAGGGGATTGTTTTTTAACTCCAGGCCCTAATAGATCCTTTAAAGACATTATATATATATATATATATATATATATATATATATATATATATATATATATATATATATATATATATATATATATATATAATGTGTGTGTTTTTGTCTATCCCAAACATTTTTAAACTCCTTGTATTGGCCTCTACCATCTTTGCTGGGTATATATTGATGTGGTAATATCTGGATAAGGGCATTGACTATTCAAAGCTACTGTTTATAGTTTAGACCTTTTTTAACATAGTCATTTATAAGGTGAAAGGAACTTGTTGTTTTTGCTATATGCTTGTTTTTAAAGACTCCCTTTATTTAGTACAAGTGAAAAACTATCCATAAATCGGCAAATCCCAAGCTTTACATTAACCATAATATACCAATCTGATTCATTGACGTGTCCGTATGCACTGGTCCACCTTAAATATAAATATCTAAATGTATAAATATTCCACTATTTCCCTGGTCTCTGTGATTCCACCTCCTTCCATCCCAAAATAAGCACTGCTGAGGCTGTCCGAAAAAATACTATCATCCAATACTCTTTCCCATCTTCAAAGACTGATTAGGGAGTGAAAGGACTGTCATGCTGGTAATGGGTGTGGGTTAGATGGGGCAGCATTAATAGGAGCTGCAGAAAATCGACATTTCATGTGCAATATTGTACTGTTTTAACTACTTTTCCCCGTTTGCGCACTTTTTTAAAATGTATTTTTTTTAAAGCAGCATTAGGAGGGCTTCAGTACAGTATAGAAAAAGGCAGCGCACTGCCAAAAAACAGGCGGCGGCTCACTAGTACAATAAAAAGGGGTTTATTCCATAAAAGGATCAAACATCACCACCAGATAGCAACAAAAAGCACCACACTTCTTGAGAGAGACCATTTTGGTTGAAACACGTGGGAGGATGTTCTCTTTTTGTCTGGTATCCGTTTTATGTAGTTAAATTATTTTTATATTCCTTCACTGGTGAGTTTTGATCTGGACTAGGAGCGGCAGTACTACTGATCATTTTTTTTTTTTTTCTAACTTGCTCTACCACGAGCGGAGGGTAGCGACGGTAAGCCGGGAGGCGCTTGGGGGGGTGGAGGGGGGGGGGACACAACGACCGGTAATAATAGTGAGTAACTTGCTACTCCATACCAGTTCACTTAGGAATCGGGACATTTTAAGGCAGCCATTGCTCAACATTCATTGGCACGGGTCTGCACCCACTCCACCCCCGCATATACCTCTGCAATAGACTCACAACTCAGTTGCATGCTCCACCACAACTTTACCACACAGGCTAGATTAGCCACAACTGACCAACTTGCCCTGGAGTAACCAGACGGATTTCTCTATCTCTAATAATATTCCTAGTAACTTTTTTTTTTTAAATCTTTAGATCCAGACCTTCCATCTACTTTAGCAATTTAAGGCCCTTATTCTGTAGGTGTGATAAGCACTGATGACACACTATTGCAGGAAAAGCCTCATTGAAGTCAATTGGGCTTTCCTGTGGTAGTCCTCTGCGCTTATCAGAGCTTACTAAATATGGACCGCAGACTCCGAATCTACAGGAGTGCGGAGTACTACTTTGTAAGAGGATAGGTGCACACTGGGTTATTGGCCCCAAAGGTATGATATCTATTCTAAAGCATGTAATATAGTGCTCGTGCGTGCGCTACAGTGCGCGCGTCAAATAGAATTGGCTGTGTCCAGACCTGGCGTTCTATTCTTCAGCCGCGCGCACGGCAGTGAGCGGTGGCGCGGCAGATCACAGTGAAAACATGAAAATTTATATTTTCGTGCTGCTGCCGTACCACGTGACACTGCCAAGCCAATCACAGCGTGGCTATTGCTGTGACGTCTATAGCCACGCTCCCCAGCGCTTACAATTAATAAATGAAACGCGCACCACGTGTATGTGCAACGCTTTGCCCGCACCAGCGCCTACTATATAACAAGCCTTAGGCCTCGGCCATGGTTAATCCTGGCGCGCAGAGGCTGAGGGAAAGCGGATGCTTTCCCTGGCCTTAGATAGCGCAACGTCCGGGGGCGTGTCGGCGGGCGGGCCACTGACGTCACGGAGCTGGTTCGCCTTCATTGGGCGAACCGCTCACGTGACCGGCCCTGCGCTCCAGCAAGTTCGAAGATTTAAAATTTCCCTAAGACCTACGCTTCCGCGCGCTTTTGGAAGCGTAGGCGAGCCCCTACTAAAGCCGCTCTCATTGCGGCTGTAGGGGCTCAGTGCCGAGCGGAAGCGCGCCTCCGCCCACAAGCACTAAACATGGACGTGGCCTTAGGCACATCTGAAGAGGAGATTTAATGGTGAGAAACTCATTCCATTAAGAGAATCACACCCTGTAACATAATCTAATGCCACAGATATTGTTTGTTTTTAAGTTCTATTAGCATTAGTGGAATAGTACTCAATTTGTTTGTTTTTTGGTGTGTAACTAACTCATGATAATCATTCTTTAACAACCAACAAGCTCTGAATTATGGTGGGTACCTATTGCTTTAAATTTGTAAAATATATATTTTTTTTCTTTCAAATAAATTATGCAATGTCGTTTGCGTTTATCAACTAGCAACCATTCATATCTAGTCTAGTTATTGAGAATTAAAGACACATCTGTTGGTTTATAATACATGCACTTCTGAGTCAGGAACTGGTGCCTTTTGGCCGATACAAAGCTGATTGCTGAAATTGAAAGGGCCAGCAAGACAATAAGATTCTTGGCTCAGTGAACACAGCTAAGCACCCATGTGAGCAGAAGAGGGCGGTTCCTGTACATTGGGATAATAGGGACAATGAGGTTCTGCTCGAAACTATCTCACTCCGCTTCTATTAAATCTCTGCACCAGCCTCTCATTAGCCAGATGAGGTTTGGGTTGCACCACTCCTGGTAAAATCGTAGGGGGTGGCACGGGAGATCATTGGAACTGGCAGGATAGTATTAACCCTGTATTAACCCTGTTTTGGGAGTCTCATCCTAGATATCACAGGAGCAAACATCACGTTGTGTGAAGTCAGCTGTGATAAATGAGCTGCTCTGAGACTAGGAATGTAGTGATTCCTTCCAGAGAGACCCGTATGTCAGATGAACGCATTCAATGTCTAGTGACGTCAAGGGAATGCATTTGCTGAGCCCCGGTGGGACTGGAAGGGTTAAACCAATACCAGTCATTTTTGCTTACCTTCTCATTATAAAAAAAATGCTTGTTGGTGCATGTACAGAATGCAAAAATCATTACTCATAGGAAAACACCAGCATGCTGAGGTTTAAACGGAGACTCTACCAGGAGATCTGGAATAACACTGTTACATACTGTCCATATTCACTAATCCTATTAAATGTAAAATACCACCCAGCTTCTGGTCAATCTCACTACATAAAGGTGCTTATACCTCCTGCTTTTTCTCTAGTTGTGTGAGATGTGGTTGTAGAATTAATAGAATTGTATATGATGTGAAGTCCATGTTGGAATCATTTCATTCAATGCTTCAGTGGACTGACACACATTCCACCCCTGCTTGCAATGGAAGGGTTAAAATGATGTATTCTCCATTTCAAATAAAAAGCAGCAATGTATTCACCAGCCCTTCAATAAGACGAACAAATATATAAAGGGCACAACAATTAGCAGGGTGTGCCCTTTTATAAAATTACATATCGACTTATGAAGCACAGAAACCACTATTATTTCATCATGGCAACTTGGATGTATGTTGTGTCTTTTTAAGGGAACATAACAGGAGCTAGGAAGCGGAGTGTATTAGGTTTGTGTCACAATAAAAATAACATTGATTCTAGGACGTTAAAGAATATGATCAGATTATTCCAAGCGTGGTGTTGGTCAAACAGTATTAGGAGTTTTATGGTGCTATTGACTTCTGTTATTACATTATTCATGAAAATAAAACGTAAGGTTTATTTCCAATGACAAAAATGACTTTTTAAGTATTTATTTTTTAGCATCAGATCATTTTAAAATACCATAACCTGACTTTTTATGCAGGACACTTTGCCAAATAATTATTTCTATGTCTATGGCTTTACATTCATAAAAATGCATGTAGCACAGACCCATCTCACACAATTCCCAGTGCTCTATTTAGGGGCCGTACCCAACACACGAAGGGAAACGTCTGTGAGCACAAATGTGGGCAGGTTTTCATGTCATCATCTGGTTCCCCAGCCTCAGCACCTTGGATAGCTCACCCCAATGCCAACACCAAAGATGGCGCCTCATCCCATTGTTTCTGACTCACCTCTCGCTACAGCGCATGTGCAGTGGGGTCTACCAACTGCTGCCCCTGGAAAAACAGGGGAGGGAGGTAGGGGTTGGAGCGTACCATCAGGGTTGCCGGGAGCCATGTTGGTGCTGAATGAAGGGAGGGTGAGGAGATGCTGCGCCCGGAGAATCAGCCTGTGAGGAGAGGGAGCACCGAGTAAATGGTTGGTGCCAGGGCCAGGAGACAGAAAGGAGGACGGTGGGGAGGGGTGTAGCACTGGCCAGTGAGGGCTGCTCTGTGCCAGGAGACAAGGAGGGATACTATGGCTGCTCTGCTGTTGGGAACAAGCCTGTCTTGCCATCTACTCCCGCTGCTTCTCCTCCTCCTCATCCCTTTGTTCACTTCCAGCCTGGGAAAGCATGCTGGGACCTGGGAGACAGCTGCAATCCGGCTCCCTGCTTCCCCTCCAGTCATGTGCAAAGAGAAGCTGAGCCTTGCAGAGGAGGGGGCTTCAGTCCAAGGGCTTCATTGGGAAATCAAGTGGGCTTCTGTGGCTCAGTGCATGGAGAGAGCCTGTCAGGCCAGGGGCAATGGCAGCCAGGAGGGGCAGTGTGAGTACCCTTGGAATTTAACCCTTTGCGTGGGGAAGTGCGGACCCTCCACTGCCAGGGGGATCACTGAAGCATTGAGAGGTTGCAGCTTTGCAAAGTGCATAAGCAGGACACGGGGGAGATGTTTGCGCCATAAATGCGAGTGGATGTCTTTAGGAAGCTACATGAGCAGAGGAGAACCAGGAAAGGGCACCTGCATTTACCTGCCAAGTTCTGGATGTGTGCTTGAAAAGAGAGAGGGGGAATTAAAGGGACACAGAACAAATCCAAGGTGGAAGGGGGAATTCTCCCTCTGTTCTTGGATTACAAAATCAAACGTGCTACCTATAGATTCCAAATGCGTTTGTATATCTCTTCTCACCTTCGGACCCCATTGCCTTAAGATTCACAGAAAAGACACTATTTTACAACACTGCCAGCCAACATGGAATTTTTTTCTCCATTGTGCCGCATCAAGCAATAGGAAAATAAATAAGAGGAGTTCCACAAAACACATTTTGAACATCAGAATAAAAAACAGTTGCCTTCCCAACGTGAATCATGTCTTCCTCTTATGTTGCTTTTCTACTAGTTTCTCGTGGGAGGTTGAAGCCGGGAGAGAGACGTATCAGAATAAAACAAGTCACTTGAATGTGGATGGACATGTTCATATAGCTTTTTTAATGTATAGTATTGGCAGATCTTGTCAGAGCGCTGAAAATTATAGCCCCAGAGATTCGTGTGGGGAAAGAGCTTTGTGTAAATGTGCTAGCCGGTGTCATTGTGCAGCTGACAAGGGGCTCCTCGGATCTGCCTGCGATAGGAATTTAATTTGGGGCTGCCTGATTCTGACTGTCAATTCCACTTGTCAGAAGCCAGGGGTGGACACCAGGGAGCTATTGCAAGGCTTGAAGCAGCATGTGTTCCAGTTTATGAAACTATGTCAAAAGAAACATCTCAACCCACTCCTGTATAGATTAATGGAAGTAAGGGCGGATTCCTGGAAGATTAAAACATCTGACTGTCACATGCAGGGAAAACATCAGATTCAAAATCAACCTGGTCAATCTATATCCCTGGTTATTGTGAGTATGAAACTGACCCGTTGCTGTCCTATCCACCCACGTTTGAGTTTTGATGAATGTTTACTCTTAACTAAGTGCTTGGAGAGCCTTTGCCAATGCTTGCAAAAGGATGTTAATCAGTGTTGCGGTTTATCTGTTCGTAACCAATCCTGTAACCTGATCTGGGATGTGTGTTTGCAAATATGTGTTCAAGAAGGCTTTAAGCAGCAGGCTGGGGTCAGCACGTGGGGAGAGGCGGATTCAGCACCACCAGATCAAACAGCTCCCACAGTGGATGTAGCTGCAGATCTCCACTCCCCAGAGAGACCCTCGGGCTCCCAGCATCAGCTGCACAAGAAAGAACCATGTTCTGTTTATTACCCATTTAACTCGACCAAAGGTTGCTTAAAAACTACTTTCCCAGAAATGGATCTTGGGAAGCATTCAAATATCGATCGGTATCCTCCTCGTCAACAATTAGAGCACAGCAAAGCCAAGCAGCCGGATCCATTCCAGCTCACACATATATCATCACACCCACAGAATGCCAAGCACAGGAGCAGTGGGGGGAGTAGAGAGAGGGCACCCCTGCCATTAATAAGAACTAGAAGGGCAGCCAACCGCCACCCTCACTTCCCCCATTATAATTACCAGGTTCAGGTGGCTGAAAATCAGCCTCCTGGGACCCCTGTGATAACCATGACAGCACAAGACCCAGATACAGGGGCGCCTGGGAGGATTTCCTATAGCATGGATGCTCTGATGAATAGTAAGTCTTTGGAGCTGTTCAATATAGATTCAGTGACAGGTTTAATCTCCACTGTAGAAATCCTAGACAGGGAAAGCATGGATCTACATTATTTTAGGATTACTGCCATAGACCATGGCAATCCTCGTCTTTCAGCAACTACTATGGTTGCCATCACTGTCACCGACAGAAATGACCACAGCCCAGTCTTTGAGCAGACAGAATACAGAGAGAGCATTAGAGAAAATGTCGAGGAAGGTTACCCCATTTTGCAGCTGAGGGCTACAGATATTGATTCCCAAGCCAACGCAAACATCAGATATCGTTTTGTAAACGAGCAAGCAGCTCATTCGGTTTTTGAAATAGACCCTCGGTCTGGTCTGATCACCACCAGTGGCCAGGTAGATAGGGAGAAAAGGGAGAAGTATTCCTTGATTGTGGAGGCCAACGATCAAGGTAAGGAGCCGGGCCCCAGGTCTTCCACTGTTAAAGTTGATATTACTGTTCTGGATGAAAATGACAACGTGCCCCAGTTTAGTGAGAAACGTTACATAGTTCAGGTAAGAGAAGATATCAGACCTCATACAGAGATCCTGAAGGTTATAGCAACTGACCTTGACAAAGACAGCAATGCTCTAGTCCATTATAACATCATAAGTGGTAACAGTAGAGGACAGTTCTCCATTGACACTGTGACTGGGGAGATACAGGTGGTAGCAACCTTGGATTTTGAAGTAGAGAGGGAGTATACACTCAGAGTCCGGGCCCAGGACGCAGGACGTCCCCCTCTGTCAAACAACACAGGCATGATAAGTATTCAAGTAGTGGACATCAATGACCACTCCCCTATATTTGTTAGTACTCCATTTCAAGTGTCTGTGCTAGAAAATGTGCCTCTAGGTCACTCAGTGATTCATATCCAAGCAGTAGATGCAGATTATGGGGAAAACGCCCGCATGGAATACAAGATAACGGGGGTGTTTTCTGATACCCCCTTCGTCATCAACAGTGCCACTGGCTGGATCACAGTTAGTGGCCCTCTGGATAGGGAGAATTTAGAATATTATGTATTTGGAGTAGAAGCTCGAGATCATGGAAACCCACCTTTATCTGCTTCTGCCAGTGTGACCATCACAGTTATGGATGTGAATGATAATCATCCAGAGTTTACCCAAAAGGAGTATTTGATTCGTTTAAATGAAGATGCCACAGTAGGAACTAGTGTACTAAGTGTAACTGCTATAGACAGGGATGTGAACAGTGCTATTACATACCAGATCACTGGGGGAAATACCCGCAACCGTTTTGCTATCAGTACACAGGGGGCATCGGGACTTATTACTCTGTCTTTGCCCCTTGACTACAAGCAGGAAAGACGCTATGTTCTAACTGTGACTGCCTCTGATCGCATACTTCATGACAATTGCTACGTCCACATCAACATCACTGATGCAAACACTCATAGACCAGTCTTTCATAGTGCACATTACCCCATTGACATTAATGAAGATCGTCCCATTGGAACCACAGTGGTGATAATCAGTGCAACAGATGAGGATGTGGGAGAGAATGCCAGGATCACTTATTATCTGGAAGATAATATCCCTCAGTTCCGTATAAACCCAGGCACTGGAGCCATCACACTACATGCACAGCTGGACTATGAAGATCAGATGACTTACACTCTGGCTGTTGTGGCAAAAGACAATGGAATCCCTCAAAAATCTGATACCACCTACGTAGAAATTATAGTGAATGATGTGAATGATAATGCTCCCCAATTTGTCCACACACAGTATCATGGAATAGTCTCAGAGGATGCCACTCCCTTTACCAGTGTTCTACAGATCTCTGCCACTGACCGGGACTCCCATGTCAATGGAAGGGTCCAGTATACTTTTCAAAATGGAGAAGATGGAGATGGTGACTTCACCATTGAACCAACCTCAGGGATCATTCGCACTGTCCGAAAGTTGGACAGAGAAAGTGTCCCTATCTATGAGTTGACAGCTTATGCTGTAGATAGAGGGATACCTGCACAGAGAAGCCCAGTACGTGTTCAAGTCACTGTTCAGGATGTCAATGACAATGCACCGGTTTTCCCAGCAGATGAATTTGAGGTTTTCGTAAAAGAAAATAGCATTGTTGGTTCAGTTGTAGCCAAAATCAAAGCCACTGATCCTGATGAAGGTCTCAATGCCCAGATAATGTATCAAATTGTCGAAGGTAACATACCTGAGATATTCCAAATGGATTTTTTTTCTGGAGAGCTCACTGCTCTCATAGATTTAGATTATGAGACAAAAGCGGAGTATGTAATTGTGGTCCAGGCAACATCTGCTCCCCTTGTTAGCCGAGCTACTGTCCACATTAAGCTTATTGATCAAAATGACAATAGCCCTATCCTAAAAAACTTCCAGATACTCTTCAATAACTACATCTCTAACAGTTCCAACACTTTCCCCTCTGGTGTCATTGGAAAGATACCCGCCTATGACCCAGATGTATCAGACAGACTATTCTACACTTTTGAGCGTGGCAATGAGTTAAATTTGTTGATAGTGAACCATTCCAGTGGGGAACTAAGGCTGAGCCGGAAGCTGGACAACAACCGTCCTTTGGTGGCATCAATGCTGGTAACAGTGACAGGTAAGACAGTTCTTGACTTTAATACATTTAAATATTAGATTTTTCACGAAAGTTGTGCTTAGATCCACATTAGATATTCAAAACACAGTATGTTGCTGCTAATGATCTCTGTATTCTCCCAGATGCTCCAAAGTTAATTCTTCTTAAAGAAAATACAACCTCAGCACTGCCACTTTCCTAGGCCAACTTGTTAATTTTTAGAGACACCTAACTGGCTGTAATAACCAGCAGGCGAGCCCTTTCTCACAGCTGTTGTTTGAAGGTTTTAAAGCCAAGGGAGTAATAGTGGGAAACTGTAATTCATTGACATACCCCAATAATGTTTTCTGCGTCTTTGTTTAAAAACACACATATATCTTTAAGACACTGTAATATTTGTATTCATAATAGGTTCTGATTTACATTGATTTAATGTCACCGGACATGAAAATAATAATAATAATAATAATAATAATAATATGTTGGGCATCAGAGAGAACATGGAATAATTTGTTGTTTATCCAATGTATTGAACATGAGCAAGTTGCACAGCCCATACAAAATCATTTTTTTTATTATAGAGACACAAGAACAGGCCTCACTTGGGAACAGTTGATAATAATATATATTGTCCTTTTTAATGTACTAAAGCAGGCCCTAACACAGTGGGCTGGCATTTTCTTTCCTTGCACATGACAGACTCAGTTATAAGTCTTCCATAATTCATGAGCTTCCAGATAACCTCGTCCACCGCCATGAATATTCTCTCACCTAAGACTTATTAGAGAGAGATGAGAAAATAAGTCCCTTGTTTCCTTATGAAAATGGAGTGTGTGCCTTTTGTGGTGTGATAATGTTTCTAGTTCAGAGAAGCCAGGAGTCTACATCGCTTTTTTTCGAGATTAGGGCTCTCCAGGGGTTAATTGTATCTGCAGGGCAAATTGATGCTGTACTCCTGTAGACTCATACACTGATGACCAAATATGCAGAAAGCCTTTCAATGTATGTTGCTGTGGCTGGAGAATTTGTGCACCAGCTTTATTTTAATACAGTAACACCGTTAAACAGGTATATAAATATATACATATATGCAAGATCAATTCCACTCTTCCACAGTGTGTCAACTTTCATCATGTTGTAATTATCCCACAAAAAAGCATTTATCAGTCAAGAATATAGTGCTACTGACTGTTTTAATGGAGGTGACAAAATGCTCAAAATTATCTTTGTCGAACAGCATCATTTATTTTATTTTTCACTCTGAACTGAGCATCAGAACAAAAATATATTTTTCAATATGCACAAGTACAATACATCTACATTCAACCTTGTAATCTTATTTCGACTCAAATTGCTTTTATTTGAAACCTTTCCCTCATCTCTGCTTATTGTATTTGGGTATTTTCTTGCAACTGTTCGACCTATTTACAACCTTAATTGTCCCTAGCTTGCAACCTATTTCTTGTTTTCAGTCGGGTTTTGGTTGAAGTGTCCAAAAGGATGAAGTGTTTGCTGTCCGTAAATGGATTTAGTGCATTGCACATCTTTAACCTAAGCTTTGTTGTGCAGTCTGCCCAATGTGAAAACCAAATCAGGACAAACGGAATGTTCTCATATACTTAGCTGATCCTTGATACATTGTAGCTGCAGAGTATGATGTTTCAGAAGTGCTTGCGGACGTTGTATGAGACGTGATGGGGGATGATGTATCAAGGCAAATTTGGAGCAAAATTGGCGCCAATTGGGTCATTTTCATCTTGCGTCCCCATGCGTTAATGTATCAAGATCTTTGCTCCAGGTTTTGTGCTGTGCGCGTCACCTTGCGATTTGGGGCGAGTGACAGCAGGGCGAGTTCGAGAGGAGCCACTTTGTATCTTGTATTTGCATTTTTTTTTTTAAAAACCTACCAAGTCTGAGTTGGCGTAAACTTTTCCGGCCAACAATTTGCGTCAAATGTAATAAACACTTTCTTGCATTTGACGCAAACGCGAGCAGAATGTAGAGCAGGGGTGGGTAACCCCAGGCCTGAAGGGCCACTAACAGTTTGGGTTTTCAGGATATCCCTGCTTCAGCACAGGGGGCTCAATCAGTGGCTCAGTCTTCGACTGAGCCACTGATTGAGCCCCCTGTGCTGAAGCAGGGATATCCGGAAATCCTGACCTGTTGCTGGCCCCTCAGGACTGGAGTTACCCACCCCTGATAGGAGCAAAACATGAAAACAAACTTCCGTGTGCACTTTCTTTACATTGATACATTTCCCCCAGATGCTTTAGTCATTTATATCCCACTGGTTGTTCCTACTGTTCCCAATGTCACCTTTCATAGCCCGGTGTGCCATGCCTTCCAGCACTTCCATTATTTGTAAACAGGCAATGTACTTTTCCAAAGTACATTTTGTTGTGGGAAATAAATATTACAGGGCCAGCATGAAGTCTCTTCTGATGGTGCGGTGTGGTCTATTAAGGCACATTGCCCCTCATCTCTTTATTTTTATTTTATGAGACTGGTCTTGGTAGGTATTTACAGAAGATGGATTTCATTAGGATCCGCGGGGAAGGGAAAGCCAAAAATACACACACGTAGCAGATGACTTTCCTGAAAGAGATATGCTTTCTTTTTTTACTTTGCTTATGTCGGCTGACTTCAAATAGATGTGTATTTAGCTCGCAAACTGATAATGAGACGTTAGGTAAAACACGTGGGCTGAAAGCAGGCACGGGGTGAACATCTGACCTGGTTTGGAGAGTTATCCACAAGGATTCCCTTTCTAACAAGTGCAAGTGTCCAGTTATATATTCAGAGCTTAAGGGCCTGTCAGGACTAATGCAAAGCCCAAAGGCTCTGTTTAGGGTTACATAGTTACATAGTAGACGAGGATGAAAAAAGACATACGTCCATCAAGTTCAACCTATGCTAAATGTAGACGACAGATACTTTATCCTATATCTGTATATCAAAGCAAGTAGATGTAATCCATCGCGTGCGCCTATAGTGGGAGCGACGGGACAGCGCGACCAAAATCGCCAAAGTCGATAGATATTAATATTTACCGCGACGGCCGAACCACGTGCCTGCAATAATCCAATCACAGAGCCTCTGCCTGACGTCACCGTCCCTTGCAGCCAGCGACATGGCAAACACTGAATTACAACTTTTGTAACGGCGATGGGTGACATCACCGGTCACGTCGCCGTCAATGTAGCCGGCGCTATTAGCTCAGCCTATGTCTGGAATAATTAAAATCGCCCATTATGCAAACATGACCTCGTTTTGATGCCTTTTCCATTTGCAAAAGTATTTTGGCTTCCGCAATCTCACAGATATTTGGTGTTTTATGGCACTACCAATATTTTATTTGTACTTTTACCTCCACTGCTAATTTCTATCCACAAGGTCTCTACATGTTCATCATTCCTTTCATAAACATCTTCCCCTATAATAGGTTTTAGAACCGGTTTAACATATAAACATACTCCACCACCTCTTCTATTTGCTCGATCCCTCCGATAAATGGAAACAAAAACCTGTATATTAACTGCCCAGTCATGAGTTGCATCCCACCATGTTTCAGTAATGCCTATGATATCATACTACTCCTTTGTAGCTATTAATTCAAGCTCCCCCATTTTACTGTCAAGCTTCTTGTATTAGCAAGCATGCATTTACGTTTTTTTTCCCAGTTTGTGCTATTGTTATCTTAGCTGATCCGGCTTTTCTACTTGAATTGGATTTAGTCTTTATAAGTTTTTTTATTATTATCTGTATTGAATATGGGTGTCTCCCCAATTGCCAACATCCTACTTCCCCCCATTCTACCTCCATGACCCCCATCTATCTCCCCATTCCTATCTATTTTGTATTGGTCATTATCTGTTTCGTGTCCCTACCCACTCCTTCCTAGTTTAAAATCTCCTACAATATTTTTAACATCCTCCACCCCGGCACAGAATACCCCTCTTCATTGAGGTGCAATCCATCCCTACCATAGAGATAGCACCTCTCAGAGAAGGATTCCCAGGGCTCTAAAAAACCCAAACTCTCCCTCCTATACCATTTTCTTATTATTAGCCATGCATTAACCTCCCTTAGCTCCAACAGTCTGCATGGGGTAACGCATGACACTGGTAGTACTTCAGAAAATACTATCTGTATATTGGAGGCCCTATCCTTAATCTTGTGGCCTAGATCACTAAAATAGTTTTTTAGGACCCTCCATCTATCTCTTACTTTGTCATTGGCACAAATGTGTACAAAGACCGCCGCGTTGGTCAGTCCCAGCCTCTCCCAACAATCTGTCTACCCGATCTGCAATGTGCCGAACCTGAGCACCCAGGAGACAGCAAACTGTTTATTTCATGCCATCAGGGCAACAGATTTTCCCTCCTAATAATGGAGTCCCCTACCACCACAACCTTTCTTGGTCTCTGAGTAGCCCCTCAGTGCGAGCGATAAATACCCACTTACTGCACAGGTTATACATCTGACATTGATGGCTGAAATGAAAGAGCGAATGCCAAGCTTTTGGACTCTCTTTGCCCAAATCTAGCGCCACATGGCAGCTATTAAACAAGTACATCCATTACATACTGTGCGAACATACCATTACGTGTTAAGGAAATGCCCGGCTATGGGTTTATCCTCGGAGTCTCTGTCTGCATTCTGATTTACTCACTCATTTCCTGATGTATCTTTCTACATCATTTAATTACATATTATAACCTTATCTGCTACTCATAATGGATCATGGGCTGATTCTGATGACATTTCTGGTATAATGAAGAAACAGAATTGAAAGAGTTCAGCCAAACAGCTATGCACGTTTCCAAACTTTTGACCTTGGGAGTGGTAACCATAATGACAGTTTTAATGAATCTACAATGTATGTGATGATAAGGATTTTAATCATGTTGTCTTAGGAAAGAAGGGTGAGGTTATGAGCATCAGCATCAAAGTGATTTGGAATACCAAACTCACCTCCCAAATATTGATCTTTTATTATTGTATCTGTTCACCACTACATGTATATACAATGAAACATTTCGTGCACTTCCCAAGCCAGAAACAAATATTCCTTTTAAAAAGGTGTATTTGTATCTGTATTAAGCTGCATATGTAAGGGACAGAGGTGGAGATCCATAGTGGACGGATGTTTGCACTCCCCTCCCCACAAAATATAAAAATAACTATAAATGAAGCTCTAGTGCACAGGCAGATGTACAGTGCCTCAATGTCTGAACGATCGGTTAATTAAAACCAGAGGTCGACCTAGAATTTAATTAACATTCATACTGTTCTATTACGTATAGAGTTGAGTGGACAGGTTTTTGTCTTCTTTGAGAGTTCTCATCAAATCTTATTTTATTTATTTACTAGCTGATATACCCGGCGTTGCCCGGGCGGGGAAGGGCAGGGGGCATGGAGTGGAAGGGCGGGGGGGGGGGGGGAAGGGGGGGGAGGGGCGTTTACCTGGAAGTAATACATTGAGAGTTACCTCTCATTTTCAAGTATGTCCCCGGCACACAGAGTTATGATGACAGATACATGGTTATAAATACATAGTTACATTAAGTGAGCAGGGCTATACATTATATACAAGACATTGCATGCACAGTTAGAGATAATATAAGTTATGGGCGTATGTAACAGTTACAGGCCAGATTAAAATGTGAGACAGCTTTGGTTTTGAAAAAACTTAGAACTTGGTGGCCGCTGTGAGAGTCTCCGGGAGATTGTTCCAGTTGTGGGGTGCACTGTAAGTGAAGGAGGAGCGGCTGGATAAATCTGCTATAAGGCCCAATTTTATGGGAGAATGAGCGGCTCAGTGAGTAAAGACACTGACTCTGACACTGAGTTTGGAGCAGGTAAATCTGGTTTAATTCCCGGTGTCAGCTCCTTGTGACCTTGGGCAAGTCACCTTATCTCCCTGTGCCTCAGGCACCAAAAACATAGATTGTAAGCTCCATGGGGCAGGGACCTGTGCCTGTAAAATGCCCCTGTAAAGTGCTACATAAAATTAGCAGCGCTATACAAGATCATGCTATTATTATTATTTCTTTTGTTTCTACATTTCTTCTAGTTTTAGTTCTTTTTTTCATTTAGACTAATCTTCTGCACACACATCCATTGCCTACCTCTGTTTCCTATTATGTGAATTAAAGATGCATTCCTTGTATTACCCTTTCTACTAGCAATGTCACAAGGGAGAAACACCTTTTTTTTTTTTGTTAATTGGTTGCTGCACAAAACTGTGCATAAAAAAATAAAAAAAAATAGAGAGGGAGAGAGGTCTTGCAATCTCGGTCTCAGAGTGAATTCATAAGAATGGCCCATAAATTACCCAGCATGGAGGCAAGACAAGTGGCCCAAAACATAATGGCATCTGATTTCCTGGAGAAACCTATCATAATCACACCCTGTCTCCGAAGCGGCTGCCTCACTGCTGAGATGCTCAATTGCTCTCCCAGCCAAGAACATGTCAGGCAACCTATCAATAGCAAGTGTTCAGAGCAGAAATTGATCCACCGAAAAAAGTCTCCTGGAGTGATAGTCACATACCGATAGCCCTGCCGCCTGGAGTTCAGAAAAACTCCATTTGTATTATTATTTTTCTTCTTCCACTAAGCCATTATGTAGAAGGCGCTGGGGAGGGGGGGGGGGGGGGGATATTATTTAGTGTAACATTTGTGCTTCCAGTCTGTGAAAGGAAACTGGCATTCTTCATCTCTTCTAGTGCAGGGGTGCTCAACTCCAGTCTTCAAACCCCCCCCCCCCCCCCAACGGGTTAAGTTTTCAGGCTATCCCTGCTTCAGCACAGGTGGCTCAGTCCCTGCTTCAGCACAGGTGGCTCAATCAGAGGATCAGCATCCGACTCATATTTATAAGTTTGGAAATGCATGCGGATTGAAAATGATGGCGGCTTCAGGAGCATCAGCCCGAATTTTTAACTATCAAATCCACCTTTGGATCCGATTTTGACTAATTCACCCATCTCTAAGAATGGCCAGTGTCTACAGCATAGCGTTGGGTTACTATATTTTTAGATAAAAGTTGATACAACCTCATTTTGGCATGGACTTCTGAATGGTAAAGAAAAGTAAGCCTTAGCAAGTTCATGTATCTTAGTCTGCCAATTAAAAAAATGAATGAGTGGAGTTATACAGGCTACAGTATGTTAAGTGGCCATGCTCTGTGGGCCTGTATAATGTGGCTTTTTTTTTTAATGCTAGCATGTTTCCCACCCCAAACAAAACAGGAGATATGAACCTGCAGTCCCTTTAGATCTTTAAAGCTGCAGTTCAGTCTTTCTTTTTTTATTTTTTATTTATTTTTTATTTTTATTTTTTTACTTCAATAGTTTCATGTGGGCAATCTCTAATTACCTAAAGAACTGCATAGCTGCCGGTCAATTCGTTCTCCGTCTATTGATCGGCAAAATTTGGCGACATCTTTAAATATGGGGAATGTAAATCGTTGCTATAGGAACAAGCATGATTGTTAAAATAGAATACAAAAAAATTGGTCTTTCAAAGTTGTTTTTTTTTAAAACAGAAAATGCTAAAAGTATTTTTTCTTACTACAGAACTGATTTATTTAAAAAAAACACACATGCAGGATATTGACTGAACTGTAGCTTTAAGTGGAACTGGAATAGGCACAGTCCTAAATAAATACATCATTTTTGGAAGGAGGTTCATTTGCACAGAATTCACTCTCCCTATCCATGATATGCAAGACTTTCCCCACGCCTGTAAGTCATTGTTCAATTCTTTAATCATTGTAGGGTAAGTTGAAGTGTACAGAGATCTATAGTTTGGGGGAATATTCACTCCTAGGTATGGGAGATATTAGGGGGGAGGGAGGGGCAGGAGAAATAAAAATGTAGTTTAATTAATGTGAACATATGCTTATGGAGGTTGCCATCCAGAGTCTGAGATTAACTGGTTTATTTTTTAACCAGGACTGATGCATAACAGTTACAATGTTGGACTCAGATACATAAAGTGCTGTTTTTGATTCCCACCAACAACACACTGTGATTTGAATCAGTTGTTTTTTACATTTGATGCAAAGGTTTTTGACACATAAACCCGGAGGATTTAACTGACCCAAAAGAGAAAGGAAAACTGCACCATTTATAGATGGACATTTGGATACAACTTGTAGTATCACACTTAATATATTTGGGCTTTTTTAGACTAGTGCTTTGGTTGATACTTGATACTTGATACATTGGTAGCACATCTTTGTCTCTGTTTGTAAGTTATTGATAAAAATAATAATAATAATAATATTGTTATAAGCCCTGAAGACCGGAACACTGGAATTGTAATGTGTTTTGGCATTCTAAACTACTATATAAATGTGTCTTATTATCCAATGCCTTCACTCCACTGCTGAACTAACCCATCGCTCTGTATCGGAAGAACTCTGAGGAGGCATGGGGTACTTCTCCAGAGCATTGTCACTGCACTAAGCAGCTCTTGGCTGCAAGATGAGGGTGAAAAGGCTGTGTGGTTCCTTAGCAACAATCTTTAAATGACCCACTTAGCTCAACGTATGAACATTTCAGAAGTCACTTTGGCCCCTCCAGCAGCTCAAAGTTTTAATTAATCCTTGAAATACGACTCATATAATATTCATGTATAATGCATAAGTTGAGTAATATCCTGTTGAATAGGCTATAAATAGCTCTCTCTTGTGTTCCCTCTGTACCGTCCCCTTCGTTCCTATCCCCCTCTCCATAGGAGCTGCTTATATTAGAGTGCAAGCTGGAGTTTCAAGCAAACAAATACCACACACACATGACTGCAAGGGATAGTTAAAGTTAAAATCCCTCAGAGATCAATTTTGCGGTTAGAATGCAAGATTTATCCGTCTGGAGCATCTTCTGCCAGACTGCTTGCTAGGCAGAGAAATGCCCTGTTGGAAGGTAACTGATGAAGTCTCTTTGAAGTCTTGAGTTTCGGAGATGATCACAGTTGCTGACTGTGAATATAAGAGCCTTGGGGGGGAGGGTTAGAGATTGAATGCAAGAGCACAGGCCGGCAGCCTTCTATTCTAAACGTCCTTGCCTGTCATGCTGTGTGAGTTCATGTGGATTAGAGGAATAGGATGGGGGAAGCAAAACAAAGCTCACCAACCGGGGCACTTGGATGGAGATTGTCTTCCAGAAAGTAAAATTGTACAAGAATCTGTGAGCAACAATAATGACCCGAGTGCTATGAAACAGAGAGACGTTTGGATGCTGATTGATCTCATAAAACCCCCTTCACTAGCAGTGCATTGCAAACCAATGGATATTCCTTATCCAACTCCTAGTATGTGCTGTAAACCCTTTGTGGCCATAGGGGCCAGTAACTTATTGCCCATTGGGTGGCCAAAATTATCATGAAGAGGTTTAAAGAGCCAATCCAACCGGCACTTTAAAATATATGCAGCCTTTGATTACCTTTATGGAAAACGAATTAGCTAAGCTGCCGATCGATTCGTTCTCCCGTGATCGATCAGCAAAGGCCCTGCTTCCCAGGGTTCCCGAAATGGCCGCTTTTGAGTTTCAATCAATCCTTCAGTCAGTGTGAGGCTGAGAGTGTAGAGCGCACATGGCGTGGCACTGGCCCAGCTCAAGCGATCTCTGCACATACTGTTTCAGGCGATGGGGGAGCGTGGCGGAGGTGTGGCTATGATGTCACGGAGCTGGACGGCCGTGATTGGCTGAACCGCTTACGTGACGTGGCCGTCGCTTGAAAAGACAATTTTTTTTGTCTTTTCAAAACTGCGGTCGCGCCGTCGCGCTCCGTCTTGCACGCGCACACTAGTGGGCGGCCTCTAAGGGATCCTGCAGTTTGTACACGGTGCGTGCGCACGCGCAAACGCCTTCGCACCCAGTATACGCTCAGCCTATCTCAGCAGCTACAATGTATCCTGATATTACCAAGGGAACATTAGCTATTCTTACAGTTTGCAGCTCAAACTGCTGGGGGCATTGGCAACAAATGACCACAAACAGGAAAGTGTTACAAAGATCTTGCACTGCTGGGGAGGCGTTTGTTTGAGGAGGTACCCGGGCGCTATCTCTGTGTGGCTTATCTGATGTGCAGAAGTATAAAAAGGGTGGTGTAATACTGCCTGTAAATGGTTTTCGAGTGGTATCCTCTTGTGACTCGGAACCCCAGCAGGATCTATCCAGGACCCTTATAGGTAATGAATACAAAAAGGATGGGGGAGCACAATGGTTGGAAACAGGCAGTGTTATAGAACTGGTAATTGCTATTTAAGGTGAAGCAGTTAAATCCTGAGCGGGTGTGGTGGCTCAGGTGTCTAATATCTAATTGGAAGGATAGGCACACATGGGTGTATGTGTGTTGGTGTGAAGGTGAAATAAAATAAAGGTATATGAAACTTACACGGCCTTGTGTAAGCCCAGTCACATCAGGGTTTCTTTGGGAGTCCCGTGTGCTTCTGATGAGGCTTTTCTTCTTGCGATGCGGGTTCTTCTTCTTGATGTATCGGCCACTTACTTCGTTGGTTCACAGTGCCGCTCCAGGGGGATTTCTTTAATTAAACATGAAAAATAAAATAAAAACAAACACAGAATACAATTCTGTGGAAGGTATATGCAAGGGGTAGACAGTGTGGTGTATAGTTGTAGGGGGTCTCTCTTTTCCGCATCCGGTTGGAGAGCTGCAACTACACCTCCGCCTCCTCTGTAATGTGCTTTAAAATGTTCCAGGTAAAGAGCAACGCGTTTCGTCCAAGTACTGGACTTCCTCAGGCTCTGTAGACCATTGTGCTCCCCCATCCTTTTTGTATTCACTGCTGGGGAGGCGGGCTGAGGCCTGCTATAGAAATCAAAGGATGCTCAGTATATTAAAACTCATTAAAGATGGCATTAAGAGTTGAATAATTTTTTTTTTAGTAAACTACAGAACTGATTTAAAAAAAAACACACGTAGGAAACTGAACGGACTGCTCCTTTAAGTACTAATTTTAACCCCCCATTACAGTAATTCCTAATGTAGTTTCCCCACAGACAAAGCTCTGAGATAAGCAGTTGGGGGTGTGATTTTGCTTTTGTTTTAAGACATTAACCCATTTTCTGCTAGAGAGGCCTGCCACACATGGCCCACACGTTATAATGCGATGTAGGAATATCTGTGTCCATGTTGCAGCTTTATTTTGTTCATGTAAAAAAAAAAAAAATCCGCCAGCTTCTTTAATAGAAATTGAAATTGTGCAGAATGCAAGAAATGTGCAATCTTACAAAAAAAAATGCAGCGTTGCATCAAAACATACTTTTCTTTGCATTCATACGTAATCTCTAAATTTGTGTGGTCTGTGTTGTGTCTTCATTGTATCCTCACCCTTGTGTCACAGCCCCCTCTATCTTTGTTTACACCTGCCTTCATCATCACTTATGTATTGAGTTTGCAAGTGCCTTTCCTACCTGGACCTCCTGACGAGCCATTCCTCATGGATGGAATTACCCCTGCCCACTCCCGTCTTGTCCCTAGTCTCCTAGATTAGTATCTGTCCTGGAAACCTGTTTTTCATATGGGCTTCCTAATTTCACAGTCTGATTACAGCGTGTGCTTTTGACTTTGACAAATGTCATCGCTGGCGGAAAATAAAGAGCTTGGAAAGGCTCATCAAACAATATAATTATTCCCTTACCCTTTGTTGCACAATTTCAAAAGTTCCCCGGGTGCCTTTCATGGGTCCTATGAAACAGGCTGGCCTGTGTGTGTAATCCCGCCTTGATAGATAGGCAGACCACCATCCCCATGTTTTGAAACTGCCATTTCAAAGCAGCTTCTCTGGCCCTGAATGTAACAAATTGGAATTGGTTTATCTTTCTTTGGACAGGAACACACGGCACACAAGCCACCGCTTTTCCTGAAAGAGAAAGCCCATCACTGTATTGTGTGAGGACCCTGCTAGCCACCCTGTGTATTCAAAGCACATACATGAGCGCCTTGGCTCTGAGAATAACATGAATGCATTAGTCGTCTTGTTTCATACACCTAGCTCATTTGATGACCAACCTGTCAGCCTTGAGGCTTGAATGTGTGACCATGGCAGCCGGTGTAAAATGGTATATTACGCGTTTTAACGCTGCTATAGTGAAAAGTGCATGTTCTTATTATAGTCAAAAGTGTCCAAGTATTAGTTCTGCTATTCAATACCTGCTAAGAGAAACATTTGTCTCATGCATCAAAATATTGAGCTCTTGTCCCACTTGTGTCTGCTTACACCTTGGAGGGATTCAGTAAGAGTTAGGGAGGGGTTAAGCAACACACATTGTAACAGAGTGTATCAAACCTGGCTCCTCAGTCATATTTTGCTCCCTTTAGAGGTGTATTTACAGTATTCATTGTTAGCGATGGTTCACACGACCCACTCATTTATATGAGGAAATAGCAGCTATTTTTTCTCTCACCATTCCCCAAACCAGATATCTCCCGAGTACTAAAAAAGGAACAACAATGATTGCTACAGACACCATAAAAACAAGTTTGTTAAAAGAGGTTTAAACACACACAAAAAAAAATCAAGGGTCACAGAAATACTCAGTGAACAAAGTGCATTTTATCCCTTTGTGAGCAGAATGAAAATGCATCTGGTCAATCATTCTGTGAGCAAAAACTCCTTGTCACAAACGCCCCCCTTTATACCAGACCATCTCTCAGCTGCTAATATACTGTATGGCTGCATCTGTTTAAATGCAAATTACTGTTTAAGTTGAGACCTATTTGCTACCATAACAGCCTCTTGCTCTTTGCTTACCGTGCATGATGAGGCGGAAGCCAGCAGTGCAAGGAAGATGTATTTATTAATGCAAATCCCTGCAGATCTCTATAATATTGACGATATTGTATATCATAGGTTGTTTTTTTTTTCTTCTTTGAACTAACAGGTAAAGCAGATAGGAAAAGGAGCAAGACAGTCGGTTGAAGGGACCCCCTGCTCTGTGAGGGTGAAAAAGAGACAGACATAATGCACAAAGCAACTCAGAAAAGATAAGAGTGAGGATGAGTGGTCATTTTGGCACCTGAAAGCAAAATTCATAACACGTCCATGTAGTCTACACAGCACAGTTGTGATCAACCTCGTCAGCTCAATGGCTTTGTCACCCACGCTCCATTTTGCAGATACATCTTCAATATCTCTTTTCATTCACTGAATTCTTTTAATACGCCACGTTTTTGTGAGGCACAAGTCTTACAAAGTTCTATTGATAGCATTTCCAGAAGGGGATACCTAGGGATAAGGACAGTACTTGATCATCCATATTAGCTTTGTAAAACATCAGACACTCCCCCCCCCCCCCCAAATATATTAACCCAGTTCCCGTGGCAAAGTGAGCAGTGATGCATTAGGGTCCTGTGACACTAATGAGGATGAATCAAACTCGCATCATTGCAACCCATGATATTCTATTCCCAAAGACTGTCTCCTGTCTCAGCTCGAAGGCTGCGGCCATAGTCCGTGTGACGGCGCGAGCGACGTCGCGCGCACCGGAAACAAAAGGCTGTACCTCAATGAGGGTGACCATAGAGCACACGGGCTGCGAGAGCGGCGGGGCGGGCGATTTTACACGAGACAAAATGTTTTGATTTGGCCATGCGATGGCCCGGTCCCGTGTGCGGGTCAGCCAATGAGGGCGAACCGCTCACATGACATCATGGGCACGTTCTCGCCGCGCCTCCCCGTCACGCAATCCTACAGGCCACGGATCGCTTCTCGTCCAGGCGCACGTGACACCATGCGCTCCGTCGCGTGCGCCTGTACTATATCTGGGGCCTAAGTGTATGAACACACCTGCCCTGAGACTGCATTATGACAATCTTCTATTGTGGGGAAGAGCTCCCCTTCTGAGTTTTATTGTGCGTTAGAGGGGTGTGTGGTGGACACGCACAACACCAACGTACAGTACCTTTGGGTTGTGTGTCCTGCGAGATTGCCATAAATTATATTTGCTGTAGGGGAATGATCTTTGGGAAGGTGTAAGTGTAAACAGATACTTAGTATCATTTTACAAAGTAGCATTTCCATTGAACATGAAACACTGCTTTACAGCAGAGAAAGCAAATTCCTAAGTTACGTTGTTGCTGCAGTGACAATGAACCCATGGGGTTACACACCTTCCAGCAGGGCCCTATGCTTACTTCTGCATGGTTAAACTACAGTAAGAGACACGTGAAACGTGTGCTGTGCACATTGGGCTAAAAGTCTTGTTACTGAATCTAGATGAAACGTATTAATCTAGCTGAAGCAGGACAAATAGGGAAACCCGCTCTGTCTGATTAATGCTATTCATTTTCAAACAGGTCTTTTTCTTGGGCTAAAACCTGAGCAAACGTTCAACCTCATAAATGAAACAAGTGTTTTGATTATTAATAATAAAAGTATTAGTCGTACAAATCTTGCACCGGGATAATGTGAACTAAAGCAGCAATACCCAGTGTGATCGGTCCAACCTGGTGTTTCTTCAGTTCTTCCTCTATTTACCAATGTTGCTAACAGTTGCTAGCAAATGATAATACAGCGAAGAACTGGGCTGGAATATTCCCAGACGGTGGAACTAGGAGCTAAATGACTGACGCGCTTTAAGCTTCCACATTTTACCCGCAGGGTAAACGAGAGCCACTGATGAGAGCCAAGAGGTCTAAACAGCTGTGTGTGAGGAGGTTTATTGGCTATGCAATTCTATACATTATGTCAGTGGGTTTCAACCTTTTTTTGGTTAATGAAACCTAGAATTAGATTGTGAAATTCTGGGAAATCCCAACCCTCTTTCCCCTGTCTCTCCCTCTCCTCCATTTCACATGCCCCCATCTCTCTCTCTTCCTTTATTTCACATGCCCCTGTCGCGCTCTTTCTTCCCCCCTTTCACACAAGCCCCTCTCTCTATTCCCCCCTTACACTCCCTCACGCTCGCCCCCTCCCTCTCTTAGGCTCTCTCCCCCTTATGCTCTCTCTCTCGCTCTCTACACCTTTTCCCCCTTACACTTCCTCTCAGTCTTCTCTTCTCATACTCTTCCCACCTCTCTCTTCTCCCCTTACACTCTCCCCCCTTACACACTCCCCCTCTCTTTTCCCCCTCTCTCTTACTTCTCACACTCTCCACCTCTCTCTTACCCTCTTACACTCTCCCCCCTTACATAAGCGCTGACCATGCCCGAGGCCTTACTCCTCACACTCTCCGCGCTCTCTTGCCCCCTTACAATCTCCCCCTCTCTCTTGCCCCCTTACAATGTCTCCCTCTCTCTTCTCTCCTTACACTCTCCCCCTCTCTCTTGCCCTATTACACTCTCCCGCCTCTCTTGCCCCATTACACTCTCCCCCCTCTCTCTCTTCTCCCCTTACACTCTCCTACCTCCCTCTTGCGTGTGCACACACACACAACTCTTTGAGCCTGCGGTGCTGCGCTGTTCCGCTCCCTCCTCCTGTCAGCCGGAAGTTGAATGCGACTTCTGGTGCCGACAGGATCAGGGAGAGGAAGGATGAAAGCGCCCGGGCGGCTGCTGCTGTGCTCGGGAGTCGCTGGGTCACTGCTGCATGGGGTGCCGCCGGGCCGCCGGGCCCGGGACAGCTGGAAGAGTTGTCCCAGCTCCCCCACCCTGGCAGCTGTGGAACCCCTGAGGGGTGTTCGCGGAACCCTGTGTGAAAATTACTGCTCTAGGCTGTGCTGAAAAGCTGTGTAATGCGGCAGGCATAAGCTTATAGGGGTCCATGTTAATATGGATAAGAAGAAAAAGGTAACACTGTGTGCTCATTTGCATGTCATTTCCCAGAATCCCTGGCTGCAGTGGAAGCGCTGTATGCTAAGAAATAATGGTGAAAAGCCGGGCTGCAGACCTGTCTGAGACATGTGAATGTGCTCACAAGAGGTATTTTCATTAGCTGTTAATGAAATACAAAGCCTGCAAACACTCCGTCGATGTTATTTTTCTTATGCTTGTGGCATTTTGGATCTGGTTACTGTGGCACTATATCGTGTAGCTGGAAGCAGATGTGGGGGAAGCAAAAGGACATGTAGATAGAGATGCTTTAGTGTATGTTACTTGGGTATCACATCTCACACACATCTTTTTCTCTACCTTGGGCAGTTTGGCTAGTATTGCTACAAGCAAGGTCGATATACGAGTCATGTCTGTGAGACCAATGACATCACTGGGCTGTTAAATACAAAACACAGCACTGCTTGCGTTACCCAAGATGGAGCTGGCATTGGCATGGCACTGCTGTGCAAAAGATAGCACTATTGAGGGCACTACTGATATTAACATAATGCCAGCAGCTTGCACTTATTACCAGTAACCCAGTATGCAGGCAGAATCATGAGTGGGGTCAATATGGACATACTGAGAGCACAGATGTATAATAACTCTTGCTCAAATAGCTGTGGTGGGCACAGACTTGGCAGTTCTCTTCTGTCACACTGAACAAGAGAGACCAAACTACACCAACCACAACCGTAGCGACCAATTACTGGACCAACCATCCTTCCCTTTAACATGCCAGACATGCATTTCAGGCCCTTATTGCATGGGGGCAATTACAATTTAATGCCTGCTGCCCTTTTTGCATTACCATTGCAAGGCCCACATACACAAAAAGGGTGTGTATAGCTGTATAAGCTATAGCACGTCTTTACTCCCACTCAACTAATTGAGAGTAAAGGTGTAAATCTTAGCACCCTTGTGTGCATCTGAGCCCATATTCTATGTATGTGTTGTAATGCAGGGCTGGCATCATATATAACACCAGTAGAAAAAGCTACATGTGCCACTTTATTTCTTGAGATCTCATTTCTACTTAACCCCTTAAATGTGGATCCCCCCCCTCCCCCTACGCACCCTGGCAGTGAAGTAGTTAGTTTGTCATGTTTCTATTTGAACTCCATGATAATGATTGATGTACTTCGTTATCAGCTTGGAAAGGGTCCACTGTGCCTATCACTAAAACCAACAGAGACACTGTCTGATCAATGGATACATTGTCACAAAAGAGTGGCAGTGAATATTGAACACTTGCCTTCCAGGGGGAGTATTCCACATCAAGGGAGATTAGACAGGGTTTTACTCTGATTCCAGATCTCCTAGCTCGGAAATCTTAGCGGACTTTAGCTTTTATGCTGAACTTTTTGACGGTGCAATTGTATTATAATCAGTTCAAAGGCGAGAAAGAAAATGTGATACAGCCGTTACTTTTTATTCCTGTCCCTGTGAAAGTTTTTCTGTTTAGAAAAATATCGCTTATATTTTGGGAAACATATGCCGAGAACGTTAATTTTATTGTGACCCCCAGAACCAGTGTGCTTGTGATCCGCAAAATACACAGTCCCCAACGGATCAGCCACGCATTGTGTCGTTAACCCATCCTGCAGCGAAGGGGTTGATGGCATTTTGCAGCATGTCTTGTCGACCCAGTTATCAATGACTGGTGCAGCAAATGCCAGCAATGATTAATGTCTGGGCACTGTGGAGGGGACACCTACTACCGTGACAGGGATACATGATGAATTATACAGTGTGTGCTAGTTCAAATACCTAGCAGAGGTGTGTTCACAGAGCGCACCCTTTGCTGCGAACATAGAAGGAGGTTTTGGGGGATGAAGAGCTCAGGAATTTTGCTGTTAAATTGACTTTGATTTCTATAGCAGGCTTTAGCCCACCTTCCCCAGCAGTGCAAGATCTTTGCAACACTTTCCTGTTTGTGATAATTTGTTGCCAAAATTCCCAGCAGTTTGAGCTGCAAACTGTAACAATAGATAATGTTACTGTAGTAGTATAATAATACATTGTAGCTGACGAGTTACACTGACTGAAGTATTGATTTGAAACTGAAAGGCAGCCATTTAGTGAACCCTGGGAAACAGGATTTTGCGATCGATCACAGGAGAACCAATCGATCAGCAGCTTAGGTAAGTCAGTTTCAATAAAGGTAATAAAATGCTGTATATATTAATATAAAATAAAAATATTTTTTATTTTTTTAAGCTGCTTGGATTGACTCTTGAAGGATATCCCTGCTTTAGGACAGGTGGCTCAATCACTGGCTCAGTCTTTGACTGAGCCACTGATTGAGCCACCTGTGCTGAAGCAGGGATATCCTTAAAACCTGACCTGTTGGTGGCCCTTGAGGACAGGAGTTGCCCACCCCTGAGTTATACTGTATGTTCTTTATTGTGTTTTTGGAGTAGCAAATAGCAGCCCATGCTTGGAAATGTGATATTCATTGTAGGATTGTGTTACCTAGGAGAGGAGCAACATTGCAGTTCTGTATCATCGAATTACACTGTGCAGATGTTTTCACAACCTCACAAGTCTTTTTTTCAATGGTGAGATTTTGACATTTCTGGGCACTATAATTCCATCTATGAAGAACTCCAATCTGGGTCCCCTAAACGGTAACAAAGCCTGCAACCGATCTGCCTTTCTATCATACTGTTTTGGCTGTGGCATATGGCTGTGTAACATCTTAAGTGCCACATACTGTATGAAGTGTCTGTGTAGTTAATAGTGGAGTTGAACAGGAGATGAAGAATACAAGAAGACGTGGACTCTGCACTTCAACAACAACTATGCAAAGGTCTTTCTAAATGCCCTGACAATTTGTACACATCTATAGACTCAGTTTTTTAAGATGCTGCTTAATCTTCAATGCTACCCCGCCCTGCCAGGCTTGATTTGTACACCTTCTCTTTCACAAATCTCCACAAATCCTCTTCTCCCCTCCCCTCCCCTCTCTCTCTCTCTCTATCCTCCTTCTTGCTGCTGGGGATATCTCTCCTAATCCTGGACCCAGCCATATACACACCTGCTCTCACCCACACATACCTGCCACCTCTTTCCCTACTAATGGTGTTATCTCACCTAATTTAATACCGACCAACCTTAAAACTCACCTCGCTAAAGAAGCGTCCCAATAGCCTGGACTCATGGCTACTGTCCCACACTCAGTCACTCCTACTAACCATGGTGGCCAAGCACTGCCATCTACAGCACTTATTCCCTCACCTGCTGTCTCTGTAAGTCTCCCAACATACCCCTTAGATTGTAAGCTCTCCGAGGCAGGGATTTCCTTTCCTATTGTCTGACTTTGCTGCACTTATAGTATTATTATAATTCCCTGTACTGTGTTTGTAAAGCGCTATATAAATAAAGGTATACATACATATATACATACATACTTACATACATATATACATACATACTTACATACATATATACATACATACTTACATACATATATGCATACATACTTACATACATATATACATACATACTTACATACATATATACATACATACTTACATACATATATACATACATACTTACATACATATATACATACATACTTACATACATACATACATACATACACACATACACACATAATACAGCTCCTAGAACATTAAAGTTGGAAGGAAATCTGTTCTCAAAAAGAAGCCCTGAGTTGTAGGTAAAGGGGCAGCATGAGCGCCAGGCCAAGCCCCCCTCCACCCCCTTTGGTTTCCTCACCTTCTTTCCTTACTTGGCGGTTGGGACAGTCAGTCAGGTGGTTAATCCCCCTCTGGGGGAGGTCGCAGGGGCTTGAGAGAGGGCCACTGGGGAAGGAGAATTATTTAGTTGTAGGGCATAGCGCTCCCCTGTATTGATCTTCTCATCTATCCCTCCCTATATCTTATTCTATATCATGCCGTGCGGATTCTATCTCAATTTGTGTTGTTTATTTATTTTTAAAGAGAGAGAGATATGAAAAAATTAAAATATTAAAAGGATTGCAATGGAAAGTAAGATCGACCCTAAAAAGTTATTTAAGTACCTTAATAACAAAAAAAATGAGAAAAGAAAATATAGGACCCTTTCAGTGTGAGATGGGTAGGCAGATTATTGGCGATAAGGAAAAAGCTGAGGTATTAAACAAATTCTTTGCCTCTGTGTTTACCAGGGAAGAATCAATTGCAATAGTAGTGTCGCAGGAGGAAGCCACAACCTCCATATTAATGACCAATTGGTTAACGGAGGAAGAAGTTCATAAGCGGCTTGAAAAACTGAAAGTAAATAAGGCACCTGGCCCCGATGGCATACATCCAAGAGATCTCAAGGAGTTAAGTTCAGTAATAGCCAAACCATGACATTTAATATTCAAGGACTCCATTTCCACAGGCTCAGTACCATAAGATTGGCGGAATCAGAGGTGGTGCCTATATTTAAAAAGAGAGTTAAATCACGGAGCTGTAAGCCTGACTTCAATAGTACTTGAAGGTTTAGTACAGGATAATATTCAGGAATATCTAATGGAAAACAAAATGATTAGTAATAGTCAGAATGGATTTGTGAAGGATAGATCATGCCAAACTAACCTTAATAGTTTCTTTGAGGAGGTAAGTAGGATTTAAGACCAGGGTAATGCAGCCAATGTGGGCTGCTTAGATTTTGCAAAGGCTTTTGATACGGTTCCACAAAAGAGGTTAGTGTACAAAATAAAGCAAATTGGACTCGATGAAAATATTTGCACCTGGATTGAAAACTGGTTGACGGACAGACAACAGAGGGTTATCTAAAATGGAACTTTTTCAGGTTGGGCTAAAGTGGTGAGTGGAGTACCTCAGTGATCGGTACTGGGACCCCTGCTTTTTAATTTGTTTCTTAATGATCTTTAAGTTGGCATAAAGAGCAAAGTGTCCATCTTTGCTGATGATACTAAATTGTGTAAGGTAGTAGAATCAGAGCAGGAAGTAATTTCTCTTCAGAAGGACTTGAATAGATGGAAACGTGGGCAGGTAAATGGCAGATGAGGTTTAATACAGATACATGTAAGGTTATGCATTTGGGAAACAAGAATACACAGGTAACTTATAAATTAAAGGAGGATAAATTAGAAGGATACTTGATGGAGATTGATTTAGGAGGTGCTTGTAGACAGCAGACAGCAATATCTATCTATCTATCTATCTATCTATCTATCTATCTATCTATCTATCTATCTAAAGGTAAAGAGAAACCTGATGCTGAATAGGGGAGTTAGCGGGTGTTGCCTGTGTCATGGGCAGTTGATTGGTAAGTGTGTTATAACCCTGCCAGGAGGGTCTCTTTTTGGTACGATAATACCTACCTAGTGGCAGAGCTCACAGGACGATGGGTACCTGAGCTCATCCTTGCAGCTGATTATGAATAATATGGGTTGACTAGGACAGTGTAGTTCCTGGCAGGGGGGAGCGGGCCATGGTTTGGCACTCTTGGATTTTTTTTGGGTTGGGTGGGCACTCAAGCAGTGTATCGGTTAACTCAGGGGTGCGCAAAGTTCCCCCCTTGTGCCCCTCTACCTGCTCTCCTCTGGCGTCAAATGATGCAGCGGGGTCATGCAACATCATGTTGCCATGACCACGCGAGGACACGTGACCTCGTGGCATCATTTGACGCCTTGTTACCATGGCGACGTGTTGCCGAAGACAAGGTCGGAGATGTTACAGAGGCCTCGCACGGCCCCCCGGCATTTAATTTAAATGCCTTGGAGGAGAGCGCAGGACCTCTGCAACCGCCGCACCCCCCCCCCCTTGGAAAATCTTGCGCCCCCCCAGTTTGCGCAACCCTGGGTTAACTGTTACGTTGGTCATTTAATACAAGCAGTTACCGTTGGAACCCCCAGACCTGTGTGGGGGTGTTTCTTGTATGGGGAAGTGTTTTATAGGTAGGGTGGGTACGTCAAAGGCTCTACGGTCATGCATTAGGGCCCTTACACAACTATGGCGACTTTTCCGACTGTTTTGCGACCACGAGCCTCGTACTGCTGTAGTTGCTTAGCTGCGTTTATGTTACTCTTTGATTATAAACCTGGGGAGGGCTTTTCCCTCTGGTGATTACGATTAGTTCATGTAAATGCTTCTACCCGGAGCACTGTGAGACCGAACCCCCCCCCCCCTGCGGGAAATAAAGGGGGTGTACAGACACCAGGAACATTTACAGATAAATTGGTTTAAGTCGACATGTATCTCTAAGGTACGTGAGCGTATTTGAGGTATATGAACGCTGCACTATCTGGCTTATTGAGGTTGCTTCTCATTTATCTTCTTAACATAGGAAGGGAAATCAATGGCTGTGATGCTAGGGAGAATATGTGAAGGCCTATGGTATTTAACAGAGGAACGTAGTTTTGTAGTTCCCTGCAATATGATGAATGCCTGTGCAGAAACGCCTCGGATGATTTGCTCATGCATAGTTGTTTGTAATAGTGATTTGATTTTCTATGTTGAGATATTTTTATCTTTCCTGCTCCAACTCACCACCAGCTGTCCCCATTCATCAGGGACGTCCCCTGAATTTCACCTTAAGCATGTATCATTTTTCTACTTCCTCCCTGGTAAATGTTCCATTATATCAATGTAAGTCAATAGTTGATGCAGAGATATGATCTTTCTCAAGTTGTCCTGTATATCTTTGTTCGAACATAATAAAAAGAATATATATATTGATGCTCTCTATCTCTTTTCTCCTTTAACAGATGGGATTCACAGTGTGACTGCGCAGTGCGTCCTGCGAGTTCTTATTATCACCGAGGACATGTTATCCAACAGCATCACTGTACGGCTGGAAAACATGTCTCAGGAGCGCTTCCTGTCTCCCCTGCTGACCAGTTTCCTAGAGGGGGTAGCTACTGTGTTGGCCACCCAAAAGGAAGATATCTTCATCTTCAATATCCAAAATGACACGGACGTAGGAGGCTCCATCCTCAACGTCAGCTTCTCAGCCCTGGTGCCCCGTGGTGACCGCTCTCAGTTCTTCAGCTCAGAGGACCTGCAGGAGCAGCTGTACATGAAGAGGATGACGCTGACGTCGGCCTCCAAGCTGGAAGTCCTACCTTTTGACGACAACGTCTGCCTGCGCGAGCCCTGCGAGAATTACATGAAGTGCATCTCCGTACTCAAGTTCGACAGCTCGGCCCCTTTCATCGCTTCCGAGTCCATACTGTTCCGGCCCATCCACCCCATCACGGGGCTGCGCTGTCGCTGCCCGCAAGGCTTCACCGGGGATTACTGCGAGATGGAGATCAACCTCTGCTATTCCAACCCCTGCCAGAACGGGGGAGTGTGCGCCAGGAGGGAAGGCGACTACACGTGCATTTGCGGGGAGCGTTTCACAGGTCAGTTTCTTTATTCTCTTACAGTTATGGTGGGTGCACTGGCTTGGACGGGCCTACTGGATACCCAAGGAAACCACCATAATCTTAGAAAGCTTCATGTCATATTAGTGCGGTGAAACAGGCACAGAAATCCAATTTCTTTTGAAAAGAAACTGGAAGCTCATAAGTAAAAAAATGTAGGGGCCTGGGTATGTACAGGAAAAGCTAGTGGAACTCCATATCACCCAGTATCCAACGTTGTCATTGAACATCAGCTGGGGGTTGAATGGAATGAATTCCCACATGAGATATTGAATGTGGCTGGGTGGTTGAAAGTCAAGTCAACATGTGTAGTAATGCTGGGTTGTTTACCATCATCAGCAAGCTGGGTGAGTGCATTGAATTCTAAGCAGCGTCCAGGGAATCAATCCATTAATAATGCTCTTGGGTTTGTAGAAAATGAATACACACTGCCAAGCCACGAAATGAATGCATGGAGCCATCCCTTTTCTCCCTCGAAAACAAATGACTGAATCGTTTTTGAAAGGCACTGTAAACACTGGAGACAGTGAGTCTTTTTTTCCTGACCTCACACGTTCTTCATTCAAACCTTTCTTGGAAGAAGCTGCGTTGTGTGAAGACTGTTGGCTTGTAGCTATATTTTATTTTGAAACCCGCAAACATATGCTAAAAATCACTTTAAACCATTGAAGGCCAGAGGGACCATCAATATATTGTGTAGGTTCCAAGGGGAGCCAAGGCGTGAACATGTCCGTTCCTTCCAGAACTGATGTTGTAGTATGTATATACTGTATCTATCGGCCTTGTGCAGGTGTTGCTGTACTTGTATTAGCTTGCAATTCCGGGAGTGTTTATATGGAACAAGAGGAGGAATGGGTTGTACCCACTTTCTGGGTCTCTTGCTGTCACTCACAGACTGATATAACCTTCAAAGCACAACTTGACGTAACCTTTCTGGGCAGGATGGTGCAGGCACGTGGCATGAAACACGCATACAGCCGTATGTGCTGGTGCATCATGTGATGGGGGTGACCACACGTTTAGGCCCATATTACTCAAAATGGGAAAGTGTTAACCCCTTCAATGCCACAATGATCTTAAACAGGCCCTATCTTAAATAGGCCCTATCAAGCACTTTATCCTGTTGCTGACAAAGAATCCTGCACATAATCAATGCATTACAGGCCCCTCTAGCAGTGTAGGGGTAAAAGATTTTCCCAATCCCCCTTCATTCCAATCCCACCCGGTACTGTATGATGTGTGGCTGGGAAAGAGGAAGAATTATTCATTTAAACCCAGTGCTTCTGAGAATTGACGCTCACATCATTTAAATGTATCTCTATTGAGAATCTTTGCTTTCTCGTACCAGTTTTTCTATTAAACCATTGAGAGTCCTCCAGGGACATTTGTTGGTGAACATACACCGTGCAATGGCTGGACATGCATGTGATATAAATGTGCGTGAGGAGTGGAAGGGGCGAGGGGTGCTGCATACGTTCCTTTGTTCCTGCCTGAGTGCATCGGAGAGATATTGCCCCAGCCTTTGCAAGAAGAGTGAGTGATACTATAGGTTTGTGTTCTTAATTACTCTGTGGGAGGAGGTAAGCAGTATTGCTGTAGCAGGAGGGATGAATGGGGGGTATACCTGATGCATTTGTGGCCTTTATGTGTCCATGGTAGGAGGATTTGAGAGGTATTACAGGAGGGGCAAAAAAGTATGACACCCTCCTATAATTTATGAGATTGATTACTCTTTGGGAGCTAGAGCCATGGGTGGCGTGATGTCTGTTTGTCGGTCAGTAGATGTATATGTTCCCAATGACTTTTGGATGTGCAGTGTGTTTCATGTGGAAGTAGAGAGTAAGAGGGATCGTTTCCTTTGTTTCCATCTTTGTGATGGGGAGAAAAAGGAAAACGTTAAGTTCTCATTCATCAGACATATGCTCCGTTAGGAAGTCAGATATATCCTCCGCTAGTAAGTCAGACATCTCCTCTGCTAGTAAGTCAGACATATCCTCTGTTAGTAAGTCAGACATACCCTCCGTTAGTAAGTCAGACATCTCCTGCGCTAGTAAGTCAGACATATCCTCCGCTAGTAAGACAGACATATCCTCCGTTAGTAAGTCAGACATTTCCTCCATTAATAAGTTAGACATATCCTCTATTAGTAAGTCAGACATATCCTCCGTTAGTAAGTCAGACATATCGTCCGTTGGTAAGTCAGACATATCCTCCGTTAGTAAGTCAGACATATCCTCCGTTAGTAAGTCAGACATATCGTCTGTTACTAAGTCAGACATATCCTCCATTAGTAAGTCAGACATCTCCTCCGTTAGTAAGTCAGACATATCCTCCGTTAATAAGTCAGACATATCCTCCGTTAGTAAGTCAGACATCTCCTCCGTTAGTAAGTTAGACATATCCTCCGTTAGTAAGTCAGACAGCATGATAAAGGATGTCAAAGTGCTCACATGTCAGCCCTATTGTATAGTGACAGACTGCCCTCTAACCGTTTGGAGTTGAGTGGAGAATAGCAGCGACACAACCTGCATGACCTTTCCCATTCTCTGTAGGGTGTATCAGGATAGGACAGGGCTAGAGTCGTACACATAATGTGCAGTAACTGTCGGCAGATGCCAGGAGATGTTGAAAGCCACTGCGTTGACTGACAGCTGTACCACCCACATTGTCCTCCACCAGGGTGAGGGACCAGGTCAGCGTCTGGGACTTGTCAGACCATTCAAATACATTCAAACAAGCACAATTCGAACTGTTTTTCCTTAATTTTCCAGTCTGGCCTCAGAGACAATGAGTATTGCACTTTAGCGAATAAACTCCATGATTTGGAACATAACATTCACAGTGCAAAGAATGATCAGTATGTATGTGTATATCTTTATTTATATAGCACCATCCATGTACACAGCGCTTCACAGCAGTAACACACGTGACATAATATAACACATAGTGGGAATAAGCGCTTCAGGCATAAAAGTAATTAAAGGAAAAGGAGTCCCTGCCCCAAAGAGCTCACAGTCTAAATGGTGTGGGGAGAACTTACAGACACATTAGGAGGGTGTTCTGGTAAGTGCGTCTGCAAGGGGTCCAGATCAGTGTATATGAGGTGTATAGTATCAGCCAGCGGACCTACCCACATGCTTCATTAAAGAGGTGTGTTTTAAGAAAGTCCTAAAGGTGGAGAGAGAGATATTGGGGGGAAGGACATTCCAGAGGTGCGAGGCAGTGAGTGAGTAGGCGGGATAGGGATTTAGATCCAAAAGGAGTAGACAGAAGACATCCTTGAGCAGAACGGAAGAGCCCGGAGGGGTGTATAGCAAGAAATTAGGACTGAGATGTAAGAAGGGGCAGAGGAGGGTATAGTGAGAAATTAGGACTGAGATGTAAGAAGGGGCAGAGGAGGGTATAGTGAGAAATTAGGACTGAGATGTAAGGAGGGGCAGAAGAGAGGAGAAGGAGAATGTATGTATAAAGTATATATATAGAAAAGTCTAATCCAGTCACCAATAACTAAAACTGGAGGGGCAAGACTACTGTCATTTTTCTACATGGATGGGCCTACTAAGGCAAATACTGAACTGCTGGCACCCGGTTCCCACTGCTAATATAAGTGCAGGAGCTCCGTTCCTGCACGTTCCTGGTCCCCTCTAGCCCTGGGACAGGAGTATAACTGGCTGATAAGGGCATCAGACAAGCAGGACATTGCACACACAGCTGCAATGATGGACCCCATACTGGAAACCTGCGTTCGTCTCATCTGGCTGAACACATACCGTAACATGCAAACTGAAACGGAGAGAGAGGGGGTAAGTGGCTACATGGAACAATGTGAAATCATGCTTTCCCTGGCAGTGTTGGTTCTCTTGCTTTTTTCTTCCCCCTGTGGCACAAACCTCTCTAACAGGCCAAACATTAATAAAGGAGTCTGCAGCTCTGTTGCACATGAATATATTAAACCAAAGGCTGGAAATAGGAAGAGATGGGAGATGCAGAAGGACCTCAGCACAAAAGTCTATTCATCTCTAGAGCGCGTCTAATTATTTGTAAGATAAGCGAAGCTGGCTTAATTAACCCTGGCCGTTTGAAACCCAAACCAGCCTCTGCAAAGTACTCAGCATGGTTGGCATGTAGCTGGTTCTCTTACTAGATCTTCTGCAAAACAATGGCATTCAAGATGATTTGGGGCAGACGCGAGAGAAAACTGCCTAATGAAAAGCTGAGATCAGTAGGATTACAGGTATTGCAATAGGTGAGGAACGTGGACAATTGCAGCAAATCGTCCTTTTGAATGAACTTGTGCATGCGAGTAACATTGTATTTAAATGCCTCTTGAGATCCCAATCAGCCCCAGAGACAGGAATCTGTAGCTACGCTGCCCCCTGGTGGAATGTCTGATGCAAAAGTATTAGTAGCTTGGCATGGAGGTCAGCAACTGAGAGCAGCGGTGCCAGGGAGGGAGTCAGCAATGTATGGGGAAGTTCCTGGGAATTCTGGTGTTGTAGGGGGGGGGATCACTTCATATCTGAAGGCTTTGCTCACAGAGCATACAGCAAATAAAAAGATCACTTGTGAGCACATTCACACATCTCAGGCCTGCAACACTGCTTCTCACCATTATCTCTTGACATACAATGCTTCCACTGCAGCCAGGGATTCTGGGTAATGACATGCTAATGAGCACACTGTGTCCGACCACGCAATGGAATCTCAACCATGTGAGCACAATTCCCAGCCTTTTGCTGGTAGTGATCCTTTGTACGATTGTGCACGAGCCCTTTAAAGAAGAGATGTGCCTTGAGTCCAGCGGTTGACTTGTTGGAATTTGGGTGTAAAAGGCCAAACTAGTTGGAGTTGTCCATAGAGCAATTAAATATTTTAGGAAGGGGGATGCAGTCAGCCTGGGATTTAAGGTCTGTTTAACGAATACACACCATCTCATAGTGACCAGCAACGATGTGGAACCCATTACCCGCAGAGTGAGGAAAACACCATGCTCGGAGCTTCCCACCGAGATACTTCGGAATGAAGATGTGTTACATAGCTGGGCAGAGCGAGAAAGCGAATGCCAAAGTAGGACAGCAGATCAATAAATGGTTTGTGCAGGGATCAGCAGATGGATGCGATCAAAGCAAAGCCACGGGAAATACCTTCATTAGCACCTAGAACTATCTAAAGATCCAGTTACTGTCGGTTAGTGAACATCTTACACTTAAGTGCCGTACGTGTTCTGCAGCCTCTTGCAGCAACGGGGTTGAGCGGAGGCTGGGTGAGATCCTGAAACCCATCCTGTCATTTGCTTTAAAGAGAATTCTTTCCTTTCCAAGAGGGCAGGCCCCCACTTGAGAATTTACATCTTTGTTAGACTTAATTGCTACTTAATTTACTAATCTGTTAATTATTAGTCCCAGGGAACACGCTTATGGGAATAATTCCACCCACTTTGATGTGTTCAGACAAGGCAGACTCTTTTCTAGCTGTAGATTGGGAAACACTTAACCCCTTGGTTACTGGAGGTTGCATTGCTTTGCAAAACATTGAGTTGCTGACCTCTCTGAAGCTTCATTAAACCTGTCCAAAAAGTTATACTTTTTTCTTCCCCCCGTTAGACTTTCCTTTTACTTTCTCATCCTGATAAAACAGCGGATTTAATTGGGAAATACTCCATCTCTCTTCTATGTGTATACATTGTAGCATACATCTATACTCCCAGTACTGCATTTGTTCACCAAAATCCCCCAACCCCACATAGCTGTGTATTCAGTAAGGCCCAGAAGCTGCTTTCAACCAATAATAACCATTCAAATAAATGAATGATCAGTTGCACAATCAAGTCACTTATTGGCTTTCTCGGCCATGCAGCCAAAGGAAAGTCGAAGAAAAGTGGAGAATGATTATTTCTGTTGCGATCAGAGTTTACTTCGAAAGTAGGAAACACCCCTCCCCGCCTCTGGAGAGATTCTCTGGCTTAGAGCCCTGCTGTGAGCAGAGTTTAGCCTTAAACCTTGGCATAGATTTAATTGTGCGGCTCAATATTTCTTTATCAGTGTACAACAGGTTTGCACTGTAAATGTATACAGAAAGGGCAAAATGAGAGAAACGCCAACTCCGATGGTTGCACCCACGTAGGGAGGGGTACAAATTCTCCGGGGTTATTTGAAGGCCAGTTGCCTATTTCCTGTAGGAATTAGAAATGGCTTTGGTAAGGAGGGTGAAGCAGGCTGCCTGATCCTGTGCCTCATAGTCACTCTCTTCTGTTCATGTTATCGCAGAGCGCTGGTGCTTCCATATACAGGGATGGGGGTGGCAAAGGACCAGCGTGCTAAGGGTTAAAATTTGCTTGTTCTCTGTGGAACATCAACCCCACCCACTGGAATGTTAACGAGCCATGAGGACACAAAGAGCTTTTGTTCACAGCTGCATTGCATCTCAGCCACCAACCCCACTGTGCATCTGCTTTGCCCCAAAGGCGCACAGCCTTTGGCGCAGCCGAAGGGCAGCCAAAGGGTGTGAACCGTTTGCTGCCGTTGGTTGATGTTAAAGCTGCTCTATTTCAATCTGAAACTCATATGCCCTTTATCCCCTGTACCCAATTTTCCAACTCTATCTGTCCTATGAAATGTCTGTGAATTCACTGTATAACCTCTGTTCTTTTAATGTAACCATGTATTTTTTAGAACTCTGTCCCCAGGACATACTTGAAAACGAGAGGTTTCTCTCAATGTATTACTTCCTGGTAAAACATTTTTATAAATAAATAAATAAAAAAAGACTGCAGTGAAGGCAGGGAGGTTTCTAAAAGTGTATAGTGCTTTGTATTTTACTGTGTAAGGGCTGTTAGCTCATAATAATGACTTTATTTCATATAGTACTTTTCTCCCAATGGGACTCAAAGCACGTCACAATTACAGTATAGCGCACGGTACTCAGTACATAGGTATTTTGCAGACACAGTCCCTGCCCATATGAGCTAACAATCTATGTTTTTGGTGCCTGAGGCACAGCGAGATAAAGTGACTTGCCCAAGGTCACAAGGAGTTGACACTGGAAATTAAACCAGCTCAGTGTCATTGTTTACAGTCAGTGTCTTTCTACCTTCTCATTCTCATTGGGTTCAATATTCACTGTTGCCACCATGACTTGAAGCAGCATCACAGGTTTCATTACAGGTAATACCTTATTTGGATAACAATAGCTAATAACTAATAATACATACTTCCTTCAGCTAGCGCCATTTTATTTAAACAAATATAAAGCTTAGGGTTCTTATAACCTTTTTACAAGAGGATGAGTTAAAATGCTATTTTGAAGGCTAAAGAAACAAATTCTCACATGTTTTGATCCAAAACCATTGAACGATTTATTACAGGGGATTAGCAGTGGGTTCCTGACACATCCCAAGTTTGAATGAAGGTCAGGATCAGAATCTGTCTACCCATGAACCCTGCTTCTCTATCCTACAAATAAGTGGGGAGGTATTTGTGTCCCACGACATGTTTGCTCTGCTTTTAATCTTGTTGCATTCAAAGTTTAAGAAGGAACTAAAAGTGTTCTTCTTTCTGACATGGAGCAATGGGAATACCTGCTCCAGGGGGACCTTTCAGTAATGCCATCTGCCACCCTGGCATCAACGCCTCCTTATTCTTTCTTGCACAATGTACCAGGAGGGCATGTTTAACTCCAGCATTGCTGTAGAGACTCACAGGGCTGTTCTCCACACGTCTTGGCTCTTTTGACCAGAAATGCTTTGGTTAATGTCACAGGCACCGAAAAATGGTTCTTGCCTGGAGCTTCACGTTCCACCGTATGCTCAAGAAATTGCATTCTCTGGGTATCCGTGAAGTGCTGGCGATGCCAGCTCGGTCGGAAGTGGGGAGGAAATCTAATAACATTCCTTGAAGAGTTTGTCACAATCATTTCCACCTCGGGCATAAACAAGTGTTTGTTCTGTATACTGCTGGGTACTGTCCCACTTTGAATCTGTCTAACACCGTGTCTTTCCTAATGAACGTTTTCATCCTCGCCAATAATTAGAACAGTCAGACCTGTTGGATAGCATGAATTATTTTCCTGTGTGCACGATGTTTGATACAGCTGTAAAAGGAGAGGAAGGCATTTCTATAAAGTATGCTATACTCGTTTGTAGAAGGTGATACCTTTTAATGGAGAGAAATACTTGGTGGGGTAATTCAGGTACTTATTGAACCCATGAAGAACTCTCGTGTCTGTCCCTTAAAAATCCATACATTTCTACAAATAGTCTTCTAGAGGGTTATTCCTTAAACTGCCCTTAATGAAAGTTTCAGTGCGATGGTGCCCCGATCGGCACTGTCACACATTAATGAATACCCCTCTTAGTCTGTATTGACCATTATTAATCTGCCATATAGGTTCTGCATTTCTATGCAAGTATAAGCTGATCGTTCCTGCACAGAAACAATGTATTTCCAGCTAAACGTTTGAACTTTGAAAGACAATTCTAAAGCAATGGGTGAGGTGTAATAGCTATTTAAACAAAACAAAAACCTTTGGCCTTGACCTGGAACTGTGACCTTGAACTTTGACCTTGAGCAGTCAGAGGTACAGACTCCCACATATTCATCATGTGGAGTCAATTCTGACTGCTGAAATCTATTGTATAACATCTATTCCATGTCCTAAAGCAATCAATGTTCTGTAACGCTATCCAGTACGTACTCATCAATCTGATTTGTAATGGTAACGTGATAAGAAAGGCCTTAACCAAAGGACTCAGTGTTACTGTAACAGATTCATTCAGCCCCGAGCTTTAATGCATTGCAGACCTCTCTGGTAAAGAATTCGTTAGTCCTCTTATTTCCGTAGGAAAACATTACCATGAATCTCAGAGCACTTTAGGAGGGAAGTGAAAATAAAACAGAGCTGTATTTGTGTCCCAATGGACACATCTGTATTAAGCTCGTGAAATCTTTGTAAATCAGTATTGCTGACTTGAGGCCGAGAGGAGAACTCTCAAAAGCTTGTCTTATAATATCTATTGTTAGTCCAAATAAAAAAGGTATCACCTAATACTGCAGTACTCTTTCACTCTGCACTATCACAACTGGACTAACACGGCTAGTTCTCCTTAATTCATGTCCCAATGGAGTAATTTGTTAGTTTTAATTATGCTGTATGTGTCCTCTGCCCACCTCCCGCCAACCCCCAACCCCCGTTACCCTTTTTCAGATTGAACAGACCATGTTTCTGTGTTGGCATATTGATCCGACCATGGTTCTGTGTTGACATATTGATCCGACCATGGTTCTGTGTTTCATATTGAACCGACCATGGTTCTGTGTTGGCATATTGATCCGACCATGGTTCTGTGATGGCATATTGATCCGACCATGGTTCTGTGATGGCATATTGATCCGACCATGGTTCTGTGTTGGCATATTGATCCGACCATGGTTCTGTGATGGCATATTGATCCGACCATGGTTCTGTATTGGCATATTGATCCGACCATGGTTCTGTGATGGCATATTAACTCTCACTGACACCTTTACCTTCTTCGTCCTCTGCAGGTGACAACTGTGAAGTGGACAGTGGCTCAGGACACTGTGTCCCCGGTGTGTGCAGGAACGGTGGAACATGCACAAACCTAGCAGAGGGAGGCTTCTCATGTCAGTGCCCCTCGGGGGACTTCAATAAGCCCTACTGTGAGCTGTCCACCCGCAACTTCCCTCCTAAATCCTTTGTGATGTTCAGAGGACTCCGCCAAAGGTTTCACATGAGCCTGTCCCTCTCGTAAGTGCACCTTTCTGTCTTATCGGTTGGGAGTGGGAGTTACAACCATCATACACTGGTAGAAGGAGCGGCTCAGTGAGTAAAGACGCTGTCTCTGACAACAATGAGTAAGAAGCAGGGGAGACCGGTTCAATTCCCGGTGTCAGCTCCTTGTGACCTTTATCTCCCTGTGCCTCAGGCACCAAGAAGTAGATTTTAGGCTCTACAGGGCAGGGAATTGTGCTTGCAAAATGTCTCTGTGCAGCACTGTGTACACTGACAGCGCTATACAAGAAAAAAAACTACCATTAGTTAGGGGACTGTAGTAAACCTGCTGTAATCAATGAAAAAAAGATCTTCCTCGCGGAGAGTTGTGGAGGTGACTTCCTTCATCTGTTGAAAATGTCCTACTGTATGTTGAGTGGATACATGGGTGGGAATCAAGAGCATTGCACAAGCTTTGCATTACGCAGCTGTCAGATGCAGCAAAGGGGAGAAAGGCGAACTAAAGTCTAATAAATACCTCAAATCCAATGGAATGGACAGCAAGAGGCCTTACAGCTTAGCGCTGATTAGTAAATAGGACCCAAAACCTCATTATTTTCATTATACTTTTTACATTTGATCAATCATTTGTTCATCATTATTTGCCATCCTTCTCTGTTTTACATTTGCCTTTTTGCGTAACCAATCTGCTAGTTTCTGCCTTTTTACACGCTTCTTTTTTTCCTCGCTCCTTTCAGTCCACACCCATCCCAGCTGCCCCCCCCCCCCCCCCCTTGCGTTTCATAAAAGTGAGACCGTGGTCATTAGGTTAGAATTGATCCATTTCTGATGATGTCATTGTAGGCAGCTCCTTCCACCAATCAGAAGCTCCACATGGCTCATCATGCTGTCAGGGGCATTACCTCATCCTAGCATGATGAGTAATGGTACTGCAGCAGTCATTTTATTAATTAGATCTTTCCAAGGCGTATTCCATTCTGCTTCTTATGGCTTTTATTTTTAGGTATTTTTTTTTTTTCCTATTAAATATTTTGCTTTGGATACAAGTTCTATCTAGTAATGCATTCCTAAAGCAACATTAACCCCTTCTGTGTTGGAGAGGCTAGCAACATATTGCAAGGTTTATCAGCTCTACATGTTAGGATAGTGGGTTCTGAATTCTGAAGAACCCCCAACCATCTGTAATAGCAACTCTGTGCATTGTAAGGATCCCCAACCCTCTCTAATAGCGCATCTGAGATCAGATGCATTGTAACGAACCCCAACTTTCTTTAATAACGCATCTGAGATCAGATGCATTGTAAGGAACCCCAACCCTCTCTAATAGCACGTCTGAGATCAGATGCATTATAAGGAACCCCAACCCTCTCTAATAGCGCGTCAGAGATCAGATTCATTGTAAGGAACCCCAACCCTCTCTAATAGCACGTTTGAGATCAGATGCATTGTAAGGAACCCCAACCCTCTCTAATAGCGCATATGAGATCAGATGCATTGTAAATGTTTCTATATTTGATACAATTTTCAAATGGCCAGAACATTTCAGGGTCCCCTTTTCGGTAATGCCCGTGAAACCCAAGGATTCCTAGGAACCCTGGTTGAAATTGTCAAGTGCATTCACACCGTGTTCGGTGTAGCGTATGGTTTCACTATAATAAGTAATGGATAAAAACAAATTGCCTCTACAACATAATTTTGTAGGTGTAAGATGATTATTGGCAGGTTTTTGATCCCTAACATATTAATTTAATATGCTCCAAAGTAGCCATTCGGCACCATTATTAGCTGGAAAATCCCTTTGAAGTCAGTGGGAGTTTTCAGCCAATAAGGGTGCAATCGGCTACTTCAGGGCATGTTGAAAAAAGGCCTGAACCATTACATTGTGGAGCAGCCGCCCAGCAGGGGTGGTAGGGGCTAATGCAGTAAGGGATTTCAAAAGTGCTTGGGACAGGCACAAAGCTACCCTAAATACGAAAGAAAACCAATTATCATACAGGGTCTGAGGTTTTACAATAGAGAGAAAAATGGATGGACTGACACCCAGATTCAGGGTGTCAAGGTTTCGCACACCTTAACGCCCGTTAATTTCTGTGGGAATTAAGTAGTGCATAAGCTTCTCAACCTTTAGTGACTCTGGACTTAAGTGGGCCAATTGGTTCTATGTTTTTATTACTCTACTAGAAGCGCGCCAAGCGTTTTAACGACATGCAGGCACACGTAGCCAGGAAAGGGTTAATTTAAAACCAAATAAAGTGGTTCTGAAAGGTGAAGTTTTATCCAAGAACTATCCTTCCTACCCACCCCATTGTTTCATAAAAATCAGAGATAAGCGTTTATATACAAATGCAGTCTGAGCCATGTCTTGGCTCCTCGGTGTCTGAGCTGCCTCTAGAAGTGTCTCATTTTGAAAAACAATCATTTGTCTGTTTGTCAACTGTTTTCCAAAACACAGCCCTTTATTAAATGTGCCTTGTTCTCCTGAGTTCGGTGTCATGCATTAGATTGAAATCCATCTCCATAGTGAGCCCCATGGTCTATAGACATAACATTACCATATAGTCGCACTCCGTCTGCAGGTAGCTCCTGAGCTTCTGTGACATCTATAATGTCCTAGGGGTAGAAACGGAGCCAAAATATGACAAAGAGTTATTTCCAGAGTGATTCTAGAGATCAGTTAGAGAGGTTGAAAAGAAATTGATACCCCCTATAATCCTTCTATTGCACCATATACATACAGTATTTCTAGTGTCAACCGGTTACACAAAAGCTGCTAAGATAATCACAATTTATGTATTATACCTTAATACAGTGGTTTCCAACCTTTTTTTGGTGAAGGAACCCTATGTGAACTTCAACTCAACCCTCTCTAATAGCACGTCTGAGATCAGATGCATTGTAAGGAACCCAGACCCTCTCTAATAGAGCCTCTGAGATCAGATGCATTGTAAGGAACTCCAACCCTCTCTAATAGCGCGTCTGAGATCAGGTGCATTGTAAGGAACCCCAACCCTCTCTAATAGCGCGTCTGAGATCAGGTGCATTGTAAGGAATCCCAACCCTCTCTAATAGCGCGTCTGAGATCAGATGCATTGTAAATTATTCTGTACAGTATTTGGCATAATTTTCAAATGAACTGAAAATTGCAGGAAACACTTCAGGGATTTCTGGGGGAACAGAAGGGTTCCTAGGAACCCCTGTTGAAAAACACTGCCTTAATACAATGACACACAACGCTGTATATTCCACACATATTTTTGGACACTGTTTAAATCCATGGAGGTTGGCAATTAGTCTTTTCTACATTTTCTGGTTTGGGCATCTTTTATTGGACAAGCTCAGCAATCCTATAGAGATGTTTTAGATGGGGTTTTGAAACTGCAAGAGTCTAATCTCTTGTGCCCTCAAAAGGTCATGTTTAATAACATCTATGAAGCGCTTTCAGGGGCCCCATAAAATGTATGGCAATATATTAAAGGATTGTAAAGCTGAGACCATTTATAATAAAGCAATAGCTACTACACTTCTTCTGAGGAATCTGTAGGAGAACGGGAGTTCTAGTTGGATAGAATAGAGTCAGTGAGGTTATTTTGTGGAGCAGTGAAAGGTCTGGAGTCTTGGGCAGGAAGATGTCTCAGCTCTGGTGCTTTGCTGTAAGAAACATACAGTACTGTAGCTCTTCACTCTCCGGTTGAAGCATCCCAACGGTACTAGTAGCTCTCTAGGCGCAGCGAAGATTTAATTTAGAAGGAAGGCAGATTGATGAGATGGTGATGGGGCCATTCTGTAAATACATTACAGTGCAAACACAGAGGCCAGAGAGAAATGGCAATCTGGGTGGGACGGCTATATAGATAGGACCCCAGCCCCGGGGTTAGAGCGAGGTTTCTCTCTCCTTTTCCTGGGACGGCTTTATAACTGGAAGAGAGGATTCCCAAATTTCGGTTAATCACATGTTCCTAGATATCGGGTATTATCCCAGCCATTTCTGATTTGACATCTCTCTCTAAAACATAGGTTTTTAGAACTAGTTGCCACTTTCTACATTTATTTTGACACCACAGAACCCCAGAACCCCAGAACCCCAGAACCCGTGCTTTGGCTATTATATCTACAGTATGTGCCCAAATATGATCGCTGTGGTAAGGCATACTGTTTGTATACTGATTTAAAATAAAGAACTGCCATACTTTCTAAATTATGTATTATTATTTTTATCATCACAGTACAATACATATAATATTTTTAATTAATTTAACCCCTTCACTGTCAGTGGAACAGACCCACCTGGTAGTGAAATGGTTAATACCACTAAGGAGTTACTTATCCTATAATTTTCATGCTTTCCCCCTCCCCAGGAATATCTGTGTGGATGGGAGATGTAGTACCAGGAATGGCTATGATTTTTCCACAATATCATAATCTGGGGGCCACTTGCATTCGGAATGATTTGCATTGCAGTTCCCTGTTCTTACACCATATAACAATGCGGACGAGTCCCTAATAATGTCTGAGATGAACACTTGCCTGTTAGCAATAACCAATCAATTGCCAATCTGGATGCCGCCACACCCAGCCCACTAGTGTTTAGTCAAAATAGTCAGCCCACTGTAGTATAGCTAAAGAATTGACAATAAGAGATCCACGTACAGTAGGTTTTCTCTCTCACTTTATAACAGTGCTTAAAGCACAGGGTAGTAGCAGGAGGGAAAGGCTGTTACAAAGAAATGTATGAAAAAAAATCAAACGTTTACACGGTTCATTATTACTGGATTTGCATAATATTAGTCGTCCATATACGCCACATCTCCCCTAATTAATGTGCGGATGTTCAGTAGTTTATTAGCGTTCATGCTCTCAAAACGGCATTTCCCCTTTCCCCAAATTATCGGTCTGTTATTGTACTAAGTCTCCCTTATTATCAGGCAAACCCATCATATGTTATCCATCTTGACCTTGAGTCACCAGGCTCTATAACAGGGGGCTCAACTCCAGTCCTCAAGCCCTCCCCAACAGGTCAGGTTTCCAGGATATCCCAGCTTGAGCACATGTGGCTCAGTCAAAGACTGAGCCTCTGATTGAGCCGTATGTGCTGAAGCAGGGACTGATTGAGCCACCTGTGCTGAAGCATGGATATCCTGGAAACCTGACCTTTTGGGGGGGCGGGGGGGGGATTGATGACTGGTTGAGCACCCTTGCTCTATACCGCCTTATTTCTTCTGTTTTCCCATTCTAGGGTTCCACTGAGGCACGCGGCACAAACTAGGGAAGAGGCCGACAGAATTAGAATGTTAGAATCATAGTCTCAGCTAGTTTGTAACTAGACATGATTAATAATGTGCTAATAACTATCACTACAATAATACAAATATTATGGTGTGTGTGCGCATTTACCTCTCCTATCCCCACTGGATGTATATTCATACACTTCCCAACTGGAGCTTGCTGTAATATTTGTATCCAGGTTTCAAATATACACGCCCGGAGTTATAATAATGGGTTGGAAGAATAGGTTGTTATTAGAAGTGACTCTAAGGACACTTTCATCCAGCTGGGGATTTTTGAATCTGTAAAAACCTGTGCTTGGTTCAAACCGTTAAGATGATCTCGAGTTGGGTGCCAACCTTATCGGCATAAAACCCCCCCTGTCCTTCCAGCTTGTCAACCATTGCCAACTCCTCCGTCAGCGGAGGAATTAAGGCACCTACCTGATCGCCATCTCCCGGGACATGCTTAGTCATTCCTGATTGTATACATCCTATCCCATCAGAATTACGCTTTGTATTGGAGAACCTCCAATCCAGACCTGACTGGGCCTATCCATGGCTATTGGAACCAGATCACCATTGTGGTAAAGCTTATTTAATCAACAGTGCCAGAGCGTCTTGCTGTGCATGTCCATCCAGCACTGTAAGAGTTATGATCTACGAAGCCCACCAGGTTATACTTAATAAAGGTCATGCAGAGCATTGGCATTGTGCAGACAGAGTATTAACATCGGGTAATAAAACTGTTAGATGCCCATGACCCTTTTAACTCAGGCCATTAAAACATCTGCATTAGGAGATGATATGAGCATGTGAAGGGATTCTGCATAGTGCCTGGTAATTATGGAGGTGGGCTACTTAATAACACAGAGCGTTTAAGGTTAAAATGAATCGCACTCATTTGTTGTCAGACTGGATGCTATATGTCTATAGGGGAACATTCAAACAAAAGGATGTTCTATGGCCCCACCTGGTTGCAATCTTCATAGACAGACTTGGGTCCAAAGAATCACATCGCGTTATAAGCGGATCGCCTTAGAAATAATGTACAATTGTATGCATTGTACAATAAAGTATTTAAGATGCCAATAATCGTGTTGTAAAGTATTCATAAATACGTAAACTGGGAGCCACGCTTACATCGCGTTATAAGCGGATTCGCGCTGTAACGGATCGCGCTATAACGGGGTTGAGCTGTAACTCTTATTCAAATAGATTTTCCCTGGGTAAAATTTGCACAGATCTTTATTGAAGTAAAAAACAGGGAGAAAAAAAAGCCTTTGAGGGAACAAACAACGGTCTCTGTAGCCAACACACAAAAAATCTAGTGACATGACCGGGAGGCCACGAGGAAGCCCCCTTCCTTCTTTTACCAGTACCCACACAAACACATACAAATAACGCCAGACTGGGCCTGGAGGTATAAAGGCTGCAGCTTTGTTTATGATGTAATAATAGCGTGACTGCTCGTCCCGGCCAGAATGCTCACTTAATAGGTTAAGTGAAGGGTCAGAAATTGATTAACACACATTCCCAGCCAGCTCAAACTCCTACACCCACCACATCATGAATGTAGTGTAGGACCTGCATTTTTAGTTATACCTTGACGTTTGGTATGCAGGCTTATAATGCTTTGGCCAAAGGGTTTAACTAAATAACCAAGTAATTATTATTATTATTGAAGTATTTGAACTTTGTACTTATTACCATATATGTCTTGTCAATTTGATGTAGTATTGGGCACCCCTGTCTTTTGTTGTAAGTGAAGGGTCAGACAGGCCTTGACCCGCTGACCCGTCAACTGTCACCGCGCCCTCTTGAGCCGGCTGTTATCGGGAGAGGGCTCTCGGAAGTTACTCCCCGGTGACTCCTCTCCCCCTCGCCTCTACACCCGGGCTTTATCAGCCCCGAGCCCCTCCTGGCAAGGACAAGCACTTACCCCCAACTGCTGCCCCCGATGGGTCTATTTAACTCCCCTTAAATTAGGCCCGTACCGCCAGACTCGCGATGACCCTCACCACATTATCGATACATTATCAATTAAATATTATTGTTTAACCTGACTGATTTCAAATTACGCTCGCAATTTGATCCCGCTTGATATTCAAACGGAATCCTGAACCCCTCCTTAAACCGTGCCATAAGTGGCTGGGCTGCCTCCTTATTGGGGCACTTTGCCAGCCATGGCGCCATTTCTTGGACTATTATAGGAAACGCCGCCCTCTCGGTCATTCTTCTGCCCTGCACCCTTAAATACCCGTGTCTTCCCTAAGACATTCTGCTCTTGTATGCTGGCCCCCACATGTGGCGCAGGCGTGCCGGAAACGTCAGTTGTCGTATTTACATTTGGACTCGTTAAATGCCCAACATACGCCTGGCTGTTTACTTGGCATATAACCCCCCCCCCCCCGACGTGTGTGCTTGAGTGTTAGATCGCCATGCGCCTCTATCGCTGTCGATCGGCCCGCAAAAAGGGCGTCGCCCCTCCTCCTGAAACATGCTCTGGATATAGGTCCACATCTTTAACGTTACAGGATATCGTCCCCTGTTAGCCTCCATGCCGTGTCTGAATTCCTCGTCATATTTCCACCAACCCCATGCCCCCGTGTTTCAGGTAAGCATTAACAATTATGTTGTGGTACTTAAAGAGTGCTGAACACAATTGTGGTTCCTTTTCCCCCATTACGCCGGCCAAGATTCCAAAAGCTTGTGCCCAGTTTTGGTGTGTGCGTGGAAAAGACGTCTCTCAACATTCTGAGCCTTCGTTGTTGAAGAAGGAGCTTTAACCTTATCACAACTTTAGTGTTGTGTGAGGATGCACCATGCGCTATCAGCGGGGTCATTATGAGAAACAAGAACAAGGTTGGTTAAAAAACAGCAAATGGTCAACAGCAGACACTGGTCACTGCAGATAGCACCACCCAACGGACTGAGCCTGTCCATAGCTATTAGACAGAGTTGCAGTCTACTGTACCTTAGATAATGCCAGGACTTTATGTAAGAGGGGAAGAGTAACCTCTTCTGGCCCAAGTACAATGTACTGTATATAACAATGTCTCAGAAACCCAATGCGTTTCCTCTACTTATTTAAAAGGATTGCTAAATATATTATCATGTGTAACAGGGCTCATCAACTAGTTTTATAAAGGGACCGGATCTAAAAAAATAGGAGTAGAAAGGCAACAGGGATGTTAAAATGCAATTTAAAGACGTGCAAATTAACATACTTCACGACTTGCAAGCATTTATAACTCCTGCACCATATATAGTTACACATCCTTAGCTTACAAGTGAATATTAGTGTGAATAACTGCGCTTAGCTGCCGGAGTAATTACAGTGATTAGCTGGAGCAGGGAGTCCAGGGGTCACTTTGAGGCCCTTTTGCGGGACGCATTTTACCCCTGGGCCGCCAGTTGAAGAACCCTTTATATAGCGTGACTTAAATAGTATCAAGATAACAAGATACCAGTGGTATAATTTAAAGCCGGAGAGCAGCAGACGACACATTAAACTGGGAACTCTCGGAAGTCAGGAATCGAGTCGGGCCGGTATATTATGTGCTAAATCCTTGCTGGCAAATCATCCTCTACATTTATCTGTATCTTTTTTTCTTTCTTTGCATTTACCCAGCGCAATGCCGCAATCCTTCGCCTACATTAACCCCTTTGATGCCAGGTGGGCCCGCAATGCGGGGCGCTGAAAAGTGGGCAGGAGTTCAATCCTGTTTCTAGAATAAGTTCAACAACAACTTAACCCTCTGCAATGCGTTGTTGGCCCATCTCGCAGCAAAGGGGTTAATTACAGTGCTAGACTCTCCCTCCCACCCGCATCTCTCCCTCCCCTCTCCCCCCCTCCCTTCCCCACGCCTTCCCTCCTTGGGTTCTATTGGCAACATTCCTATGAACGGGCTGCAGTGGCGCCGATGTTTGTCAAGAGCAACTTACTAACGCTGTTATGTTGTGATCCAAGCTTGCTGGCATGCACTGCATGTCTGTGCCGGCGGCTTCTTAATTACTGTATAGGCAAGTGATTCAAGATTGGAGAGGTTTATGCAGATTTTAATAACATCCCCCAGCACTGTAATTAAAATGAAGTGATAGTAAATAAATTTTTTTTTTAAAAAGCCAGTTAATGAACTTGTTTATGTAAAATAATGTTTGCGCCGTCGTTTTTACGTCATTTTGGGGGCAAACCGCTGCTTCAGCTTATTGCACCATCATGGGAATCCAAGTGATCACAGAAGAAGAGGTATCAAGAGAAGACTGTGTCACTATTCCCCACATAAGCGCAAAATGCGTTGGGGTAACCAGTTAGGGATGTGTGAGTATGGTTGAAAACAATGCATCTTAAAGCTGCAGACCAAGCAATATCCTACGTGTGTTTAGAAAAAAAAAAATCAATTCTGTACTATGAGAAAACAACTCTGAATGACCCTTTTTAATGTATTATAATGTAACAAGCCTTTTTTGTTTCTCTAGCAACCATTTACAAAGTCACAGATACTGACTGTGCAATCGTTTAGTGAAACCCTGAGCCGAATCTTCGCCGATCGATCACAGGAGAACGCATCGATCGGCATCTTGGCTTATTACTTATCCTTGTGTGGATTGTACTGATGTACATATTAATGGGGGGACAAAAAGCGTCAACTGCTGCTTTAATAAGGAGCTAAATACATTATATGCATCAAACTCACCACGTCTCAGGCATTGACTGTTTCTCGTCAGTGATGTGGCATCTTTCTATTGGTCCGCCACCGTGAGCCAGTGAGGAGACAGAAATACAACGTCCAAAAGGAGGTGGCCCATATGTACTAAGTGGTGCAATTCCACGGGCGAAGGGACGGGAAGACGGAAGGTGTATTGTGAGAAAGCGCCGCTTAGTAAATACGGCTCTACAGTATATATTGAGAAGCAGAAGGTTCCTGCAGCTAAAAGTCCCATCTTCAAAACAACGGGAAAAGAAAGGAATAGAAAGTATAAGGGTCTAGATCAGGGGGCTCAACTCCAGTCCTCAAGCCCCCCCCCCCCCCAACAGGTCAGGTTTTAAGGATATCCCAGCTTCAGCACAGGTGGCTCCATCAGTCCCTGCTCCAGCACAGGTGGCTCAATCAGTGTCTGCCTTCAACTGAGCCACTGCTTGAGCCATCTGTGCTGAAGCTGGGATATCCTTAAAACCTGACCTGTTGGGGGGTCTTGAGGACTGGAGTTGAGCCCCCCTGGTCTTGGCAATAAAACAAATGTGGGGCAAAAGACCTGCACCAAATGTCTCAAATAAAAAAATCCCATATAAATCAATAGGGTTTTTTTTCTTTGATACAGCGCGTGTACATTTTTTGCCCCACTTGATACGAAACCCCAATGATAAGGGGGTTGCTGTGGTAGGTAAACATGCAAGTTGCCGTTATATACGTGTTGCAGTGGCTTCCCTTGTCATTGGAGACCCACATACATGTTTAATATATTTGCATTCTCCCCCCAGAACTGTTCCCTGCCCAGGTTGTTGTCTCGGGTTAAAGATCCCACATTCGCATATCTGACGTTGCCCGTTTCTTCCTTTCCTTAGTTTTGCCACCAAGGAGAGGAACGGTCTCCTGTTCTACAACGGGCGCCTGAACGAGAAGCACGACTTCATCGCAGTGGAGATCATTGACGGGCAGGTGCAGCTGAAATATTCCACAGGTTTGTGTCCACGATCGTCTTAACGGGGGCTTTTGGTGTCTCCATTGCTGCTGGGGCTGGGGTACAGGCGGTCCTCGGTTATCCGACACAATGCGTTACTCAAAATGGCGTTGGATAGCGAAACGTTGTAAAGCGAAACACGTTTTCCCATAGGAACACAGTTTAAATGAAAGGTTCCGTTCCTGAAGGCATTTTTAACACTAAAATACACCAAATATTTTACGCAGGCAATAAGATACGCAGCACACACATAAATTATATAGTGTATATACTGTATTTTATATATATAACATAATATATAATATACTATAATAATATAATATATTATATAGTATAATATAATATTATATAATATATATTATATACACATAAACAACTTTGCAAAGCGTCGTAAGAGCGTTGGATAAGCCGTTTTGGCGTTGTAAAAATGAACATAGGTATGTATTGCATAGCGTTGGATAAGCCATTCGTTGTAATGCGCAGCGGTGTAAAACGAGGACTGCCTGTACTTATAAGAGATCCCATTCAAACCACAAGATGTTGCTGCAATTTAAACCAAATCTTTCTGAGTATGACAGCACATTTTCTATCCGTTAAGGGGTGAATCCCTCCTAGGAACAAATTAAACGAGTTCCAGTGACGTGTACACCGAGTCTTATCTGAGTAACTGATACATTTTTTTACACAAATCTGATACCTACCAAGTATTTATTTTTTAGATTTAGACTAGGATGGGGTTTGATTTCCTCTGGCTACTCCCGTTTGTGTGATGTCACTGTGTGATGTCACTGTGTGATGTCACTGTGTGATGTCACTGTGTGATGTCACTGTGATCCGCATGAGCTTGTAGAGCCAGAGTCCCACCTCCCCACATCGTTCTTGGTTCTCTGATACGAGGAAAGAAAACACTTGATTGACAAACACTTCCCCATTCAGAGGCCCCTAAGGAATCCAACTTGCCGACTGTGTGGGATTGCACCTTTAAACCCCACAATGCATTGTGAACTGTTACTGAAATCAACTTCCCCTTTATGATATACCATGTCTAATGCTCTAAATCCTCCCCAAGATGCCACGGGGGGTGTTTTGGATAGGCAAGACATCTCCTGTTGATTATTACAGTCTGCCAAGCCATAGCCGGCAGGTAACACCGATCGCTGTTTGGGTTGGTTTATTTATTTACCTTTTATTTTATGATCTTCTACAAAGATAGAATACGAGAACGTATGTAAGAAGCCAGGCCTCACAGATCTGACAGATCTTCTGTAGAGTTGGAGTCAACATATTGTATGGCTTTCCATGTATATGATGTAAACATATGTTTTCTTTATATGATGCTTTGTTTCAATGTAAATATAAATCTACAATAAAAGATCGTTAGAAAGAACCCCATGCACATGGTTGCAAGGAGTAGAGCTCGGGGAATGTGTAGACATACTCGGTGTCACTGTTTAGTGCTGCGTGCTCATTTTTAAGGGAAGTGGATGACAGACTTTCCTCACAATCAGGGCCACGACTGATTTCCCGGGGGCCCAGGACTAAAATGTCGACCAGGGCTCCCTCCCATGTCGGCGACCTCGCGAGCCACCCTCCCCCTCTTTCACACATCCTCGCTCTCCCCCTCCTCTATTTCCTCCTCCTCCCCCATGTATTTCTCTCCCACCCCCCCCTCTGTCTCTCAATCTTCCCCGAAGACGGGCCCAGCTTCCGGCGCGCACAGGCTGGAGAATGAAGCCCAGCGCCAGAGGGAGAGGCAAGCCCAGCAGGGGGCCCGCAGCAGCTGGGAAGATGACTTGTCCCCGGCTCTCCCCCCTGTCGGTCGGCCCGGCTCACAATGTTCACGGTTCCATCAAGATTTAATGTTGAGGGTCTGGTGGTATAAGTGCCGCTCTTGCCTTGGTAGGAATGGAGAGTTGCATGCGGTGAAGCCAAATGAACACATACAGCTACCACAAAGCATTGGGGTCACTTACACAGATGTGTTTTATAACATGTCAAACACTGGCACATTTATGCCCGCGCCACCGGGTCTCTGATGCTTCCTTTGGGTATTACAGTGTGAGATTGATTTCCCCTTTAGAAGCTGTAACTGATGCTGTAAATCTCGCTGCAGCTGTCCTTGCTGTGACAGGGCTGTAAGGCATTGGGAAGCGCATGGTGGAGTTTGTTTTCTACGCAACTCAATTCCTGTTGTATCAGGTGCAGGACTGTAGCAGAATTCCATGGTTTGGTAACTATGTTGCGGAATACATCATTGCAGAGTACAGCTAGAGCAGAAATAATAGGAAGGGGGCCTTCAGTGCATTATTACAGCTACTGAACCCAATGTAAAAACCAGTAGAGAAATTATAGCCGTGAGTTACTGGTTATCACTATGGGTCGGAGAGCAGTGGGATCAGGTACCACCCAGAGTTGATTTGATATGGTAACCCTGCCAGGGCTGGAAAGGCTAGCACTTTCTCAAATTTACATCCCTCCCCCATTTATGAAATTTTGCTTTTATAAAGCTTACGGGATGGACTAGGGAGGAATATGCTCTGTGCTGTACAGTTACTGTGACTTCTCAAGCAAATAGCTGCATGACATTGCTTGGTTCCTGATGTCAATGTTCAATGTATTATTCGAAGGTGAATCCAGCACCCTGGTGACTCCGTACCTCCCTGGGGGTGTCAGTGATGGAAAGTGGCACACAGTGCAGCTCCGCTACTACAACAAGGTAGGGGTGATTTGCATCACACCGACTGCTACTGTTAAGATCCAGATTCTCAGTATATCTATGGGCAGCACAGGTCTTTATCCTGGGAGATAAAGGCAAACAAAGCGGCATGTCCCAGGTCTTAACGAGCGGACACTTTGTCTGGACCACGTTCTTCTACTTAAAAGATCAGACCATTGCTTAACTGGTTTCCTCTGGAGAACAGACACAAAGCTGTATCATACTGTGTATAGCTGCAAATTAAAAAAACATGCAAGAGATATTAACTTAGCATCTACTGCAATTCTGCTGCCTTAATAAGAACCCCAGATGTCAGGAAGTATCAGACACACTGTGTTATCAAACATTGGGATATGATTCACTCAACTGTATGCACGGCTTTGAGCCGATGAAATAAGATAGACAAAATTATGGGAGTCCCGCTCGGTGCAGTGCTCACAGTCTGGACATGTTCTTCTCCCTGATCACAGTTTCTCTGTTCACATTTGTCTCTGTCCACTTCTTCCCCCTTTCTCAGCCAAAGATTGGACCCATGGGGGTGGCACAAGGACCCTCCAAGGAGAAGGTCGCTGTCCTGGCCGTAGATGACTGTGACATGTCCATGGCCCTAAAATTCAGCAATGAGATTGGGAACTACTCATGTGCAGCGGAAGGAGTGCAGTCCAGCTCCAAGAAGTGAGTGTGAAAAGAATGCCTAATTAAATATGTGTTACCAAGACGTCAGTGTGTGTTCCTTTGGCCCAAATACCCAAAGCCTTACAGTGTATAATGATCATTTCTTATGTAGAGCTGACTGTAGAATTTTGCAGGCACGATGAGTCCCTGCCCTGAAGAGTTTACAATCCAGGCGAGATTGAGTGGCAAGGTCCCAAGAAGAGCTTGGGAATTGAGTCCCAGCTGACACTGGGAATTGAACTCTTATAGCAATGAAGATGATAACCATATGGTTCTGCAATGGCCAGCAGTGCATTGCTATTCAGTGTTTGGGGTCTCACCACTAATGTCGTCCTTTATATTTGATAATAATTGGAGTGGTTTCTCCGTATATATTTTGTGAAAACCCCCGTAATGGAGGTGCATAGTTTTTACTGTAAAACTTCTGAAATTTTTATTATTTTACACTACTGTTAAAAAAAATAATCCAGGACAGTATGTCAGCCACATGAGATTCAGCATTCGTACCTTGAAGCTACTGTGTACAAAAACCTCCACGATGCAAGTTGTCACTTCTTGTTTTCCCGCAGGTCCCTCGACCTCACAGGCCCTCTGCTCCTTGGAGGTGTCCCCAACCTGCCTGAGAACTTCCCAGTGGCACACAGGGAGTTTGTAGGATGCATGAGGGACTTATACATTGATAGTAAAAGGATTGACTTGGCCTCCTACATTGCAAACAATGGAACATCTGCAGGTAGCACAACGTCACTGTAATTATCATGATGGAATTAACAGGGTGGAGGCAAAGCATTCGGAACTTCTTAGTATTACATGGGTTGCTGCCGAGATGAGAATTTTAACCTCTTTTAACACAGACACCAACATTATGTTAAGTAACAGTGTAACACCAACACCATGTAATGTAACAGTGTAACACCAACACCATGTAATGTAACAGTGTAACACCAACACCATGTAATGTAACAGTGTAACACCAACACCATGTAATATAACAGTGTAACACAGACACCATGTAATATAACAGTGTAACACAGACACCATGTAATATAACAGTGTAACACCAACACCATGTAATGTAACAGTGTAACACCAACACCATGTAATATAACAGTGTAACACCAACACCATGTAATATAACAGTGTAACACAGACACCATGTAATATAACAGTGTAACACCAACACCATGTAATATAACAGTGTAACACCAACACCATGTAATATAACAGTGCAATACCAACATCATGTAATTTAAAAGTGTAACACCAAAACCATGTAATATGACAGTGTAACACAAACACCAACACCATGTAATATAACAGTGTAACACAGACACCATGTAATATAACAGTGTAACACCAACACCATGTAATGTAACAGTGTAACACCAACACCATGTAATATAACAGTGTAACAGCAACACCATGTAATATAACAGTGTAACACAGACACCATGTAATATAACAGTGTAACAGCAACAACATGCAATATAACATTGTAACACCAACACCATGTAATATAACAGTGTAACACAGACACCATGTACTGTAACAGTGTAACCGCATAACTTATATTTGTATATGTTCTCTTCATAGGGTGCAATGCAAAGCATACATTTTGCGATTCTAACCCCTGCAAAAATGGGGGCAGCTGCTCAGTGACTTGGGGAACCTTCACCTGTGATTGTCCCTTAGGATTTGGTGGCAAGGACTGCAGCATAGGTGAGTGCACAAGAGACCCCACTCACTGTGCATTTCAGAGAGGGTTGTAAATAATACTCAATTGCCCTAACACAAGTCTGTGTGCAGTACCTCCTTTAAATTATATATATATTTTTTATACTCAGGAACTTTTCCTGTACTGCAGCTGTATACAGATACTCCTTACTTTAAATTCATGCATTGTTACATTGCTAAACTTAGCAGCTGAAGTGTAAGTCAGCCAATAAGGAGAGGAGGACACAAACACCTTGCATTTGTTCCATGTTTCCTCCACCATCACAAATGCTGAAGTACAATCATTTCCATGTCTTTAAATTAGATTACAATACTATTGTGGTCATTCACCTATAAATGGTTTCTGATCTGGCTCCTTTGGGAAACTGGTGGAAGAGTCCATCCTAAAGTAGAGCTATTCCTTCTTTGTGAGTCCTCCTGTTTACCAGCTGTTTGTTTTCTCTCACCCCAGCAATGCACCAGCCTCACCATTTCAATGGGAGTGGTATCCTGTCCTGGGACTTCAAGAATGAAGTGAAAATCTCCATCCCCTGGTTTCTAGGGCTGGCGTTCAGAACACGTATGGCAGATGGGGTGCTGCTTCAGGCACACGCTGGTCAGTACACAACCATTCTATGCCAGGTAAGTATCTCTGCTATCAAAACAGCTCTCAGCATTGTTACCCCTTTGCAAAGCATTGTTCATGTCACATACAGTACTGTACTTTTTACATATCCCTTTATGTTTTACATTTAAGAACATTGGACTGTGATAGCAACAAAGTGAAGCATTGACAATAATATTTTATTTACCTACAAAGATGGTAGTTTATATAGTGATGTACCAGCATTGTTAACCTGGCTTCATGTCATCGTGATAAGGGGTCTAGTTCTGGAATTCCAGGTCTCTATTGCCCATAGAGATATGGGACTATTGCCAACCCGAATGCACTGAGGTTAGAGTTAGTACACACGGACTGGATCATGGTGGCATGGATCCAGGTTGGCAGCACTGCTGTACAAAGAGATTGCTGGCATTTTGAGTCCCTGTACAAATGCAAACAGTGTGAGAAATGAATCTCTGTTCCCAACTCCAGTCCTCAGGAACCCCCAAGAGGTCAGGTTTTCAGGATGACTCGACTTCAACTGAGCCACTGATTGAGCCACCTGTACTCAAGCAGAGATATCCTTAACACCTGATCTGTTGGGGGGTTTCCTGAGGACTGGAGCTGGAAACCACTGGTCTAGAGGGAAATAACGCCACCTTTAGGTTGGACAGGTGTAACGCGACTATAGCTTCTCGGCTTTTTGGCTAAGATTAAGTGTAATATCCCTTCTAGCCGTTTGAACAGGTAATAATGTGTATACTTTGCATGCACTTGATCCTCTGGCCAGGCTGGGAATGCTTTTGAGCCCATGGTCCTACAGGCTCAGGGTCCCAGGTCAATACGCCCGGCGTGGCGCCTGCAACTTTGCAGTGGCACCTTGTTAAATGTCCTTTGTCTTTTCTATAGATTACAATAGCATAACCATAACAGAACGGAGCATTTTAGCACATAACAAGAAACGCTTATTCTTGAAGATAAATACTAACATACAAAAATGGTACAAAAATGGCGGTGACGCCAAATAAGTTATAATATCTTCAAAGATGGTTGAATAATTCTTCTCTATCTGGTATTAACCCTCTGTATGATCTTGGTGGTATATCTTCTCTCCCAATGTTAACCCATCTCTCTCCCTGGTGTAATGATTCTCTTCATCTCTTGGCTAAAAACTGGCAGATATTTATCTGGAGAATATCCCTTAGTCAGCCTTCCTACTGATACGTTTATTACCAGATAATGTAGCTACACGTGTCCTACAGTTTAAAACTTATGTCATATCTGATAAGGACCTGTCTGTCCTCCACTCTTGGAAAATAACCTGTCTGTCGATGGTCACTCAAAAGTTAAAGAGAAGTTCCCTATATGCCGCACAAGAAAACACCTGTACCTGTATTAAAACTTACTATTTATTAATAAACAAATAAAATATATTTTAATTGTTTATTAATAAATAGTAAGTTTTAATACAGGTACAGGTGTTTTCTTGTGCGGCATATAGGGAACTTCTCTTTATCCTTTTGTTCAATATTAACCCCTTCCCTGCCAGCACCACCTCCACACTTTATTGCAGTTTTTGTTCCTACACTACACAGGTTATACCATTTAGTTTTCCCTCCTTTCACAATTGGTATAGTGCAAGGTGCACACCCTATGACCCTTCTGGGCCATTCCATCCCCCTCACTCAAAAGTTACCCACAGGTCAACCCTTGCTCATATAACCCAACACAGCTGCAATCCCATTATAATATTTAGCCGACCCTAATGTAACCGAATCTTCAGAGAATATTAATTTATTAATATTAATTTATTCTATTTATTAGAAGAATTCAAGTATGCGACAGTCTGTATTAGAAAAGAATCGTTGTAAGTCAGAACGATATCATGTGTGGACCTCCTGTTTATACACACCGGATTCAAACCTAATTACAGTACAACAATGTAACTGATCTGGAATTCGTACACACTTCACTTATGGATGCACAAGTTTGGCACCTAAGCACGGAAACACGTGTGGCGCGGACTTTGGCACCTGGGCACTTGTGTCACATACTGCGGCATTATGCAAACGTTTTGGAGCACATACACCTTGAGATCTTAGGGAATAAAATAAAAAGGTGTGATGCGAGTCATGTGATGCGAGTCATGTGATGCGAGTCATGTTAAGCTAACGCGAGGACGTGCTAATTTAACATGGCGGTAAGCCTATTCTAATGAGATGACTAACGTCCGATGTTTGTGCATATAATTAGCTTATGGATTTGCATTAACCTCAGGGAACATAACATCCGAGACTAATTTTGATAACAGTATGTTATGAGTCCTGACTTAACAGAGCTTTCTGCATCTGGCCTTCTATATACGCCAAAGTGGCCATTTGGGTAGTTTTTGGCTGGAAATCACCATTGAAGTCTATGGAGATTTCCATCCGAAAATGTCCTAAAAAGCCACTATGGCATATATAGAAATACCCCCTGAGTGGTAAAGAGTACGGTATCACTGCTTTATAATGCTGTTAGTACTGAATAGGCCAGCAATGCATTACTCTGCTCCATCAGTGAGTTGGTAGACAGCCTTTATATTGCTAATCAGGGTCCTTTACCCCACAACAGCTGGTCTCTGGCCTGATATCATTCTCTGTGAGCCGCGGCTCCAGCCGAACCTCCACCCTCCTCCTGGACCAGATGCTGGTGAATGATGGGAGGTGGCACGACCTTCAGCTGGAGCTGCGGGGTGGGCGTGAGACCCTTTACGTCATCACCATCAAGTTGGACTACGGGTTCTACCAGGTACTCTCTCTGTCTGCACTGTGGAGGGTCTGCAAGTCGTATAGCTTGGTAAGAGGAACCCTCACATCTCGGGTTGGGAGATTAGATTTTTGACCAGCTGCATTTATAATAAACATTTGGCTCTGTGTAATAATGCTGAGCATCTCTACACAGTACACTACCAACCTCACACAGCACCTTCTTGAAGAGTGTATATCTGCCTTCTAACCAATAGTTAGCAAAAGGGGTTGAACAATACCTTGTTACACCTGTAACCAACAGAGATAGAGTCAACGAATAGCCGTTTAATCACTTGCCATTGTAAGGAGAGGCAGACTGTGGGCTGTAAATATTGTGGGATTTGGGCTCAAGAATGTTTTTTAATTGTGATGGTTCCTTCTTTAGGACACGGTGACTGTGGGGAATGAGCTTCATGGCCTGAGGATTAAGCATCTCTATGTTGGCGGACTTATGGGAACACGAGACGTGCAGAATGGTTTAGAAGGCTGCGTACAGGTAAGTAACAGTTCCATGTATTACCTGGGCAGTGGTACTCACAAAAAGGGATCAGGTGCCAGCAACTTGGGATAATCCAAGCCAAATAATGCCATGAACAAAGCCAAAGCAAAGAAACAATGCTAAAAAGGGAGCCAAGACGGACAGTATCCTGGTCAAGATAGGCAAGTATACTACAGAGAAAAAGTCAAGCACCCCAAAAGAGATTCTAGTCATAAGGAGCCTGATGAAGGCGCTTGCATGCACCGAAACGTTGCATGCCAATATGACTTTGTTAAGCCATTAAAATGACGATGACGTGACCTTTTGGCTAATACTGTATCTCTTTTGGTGTCCTTGACTTGTGCTCTTTAGTATACTTACCTGTGCCAGGTCCATGACGTGCTGCTACATGGCTATGTCACTTCGAAGTTACATGATCTCAACTCCGATACATGTCGGTTACCACGTCTGTACCCTTCAAAAAAAAGGGGAAGGGGAAAAAGGAGGAGGCTTAAATGAGCGAGAATCAGCATGTCCCATTCCCAAACCACAAGTCATTTAAAAACGCTCCAGACACAAGAAAAGGTATAAAGAGAAAGTATGTAAGTATTGCAGCATTAGTGAAAGATGTGACTATTTAATCCCTGCCCTTAAGGCTGAGAGTTTTTCCCCCACTACTATTGTTAAATGATGTCAGAGACGCTGGGGAAGAGTGTATGAATCCTGTATGTGTTATGCTTTCCAGGGGCTCCGTCTGGGTGATACAGCAACAGGGATTAACCTACCCAAGCCAAGCAACGCCCTGAATGTGAAGGCTGGCTGCACCATTCCTAACCTGTGTGATCCCAACCCGTGTCAGAGAAACAGCACCTGCGAGGACCACTGGCTGAGCTATTCCTGTGTCTGTCACCCAGGTGTGTGCAGGGCAGCCTGATTCCACCAGCAGGAAGGAGGCTACGGGCTGGACCCCTCTTATGTTAATGTTATATTCCTTATATTACCCCATTATACCGTGCCGCGGAATGCGTTGACGCTTTGCAAATAAACAATAAAGATGTTAATAATGATATATTATATCCTCCCCGCAGTGCGCGACGGACCACTGAGGCACTGAAAGGGTGTGCAGCCTTGAGGATATATATATATATATATATATATATATATATATATATATATATATATATTTAAATATTATTTAAAAAAACCGTTGTCCGGACTTCATATAGTGGCCATCCCATTAATGTGGATTAAGCATTCTGCCTATGTGCATAAACTGCAAAGAAATTTAGAGTAGGGGTGATCAACTCCAGTCGTCAAGCCCCCCTCCCTTCCCCAACAGGTCAGGTGTTCAGATTATCCCTGCTTCAGCACAGGTGGCTCAATCAGTCCCTGCTTCAGCACAGGGAGCTCAATCAGAGGCTCAGTCTTTGACTGAGCCCATGATTGAGCCCCCTGTGCTGAAGCTGCTGAAGATGGGATATCCTAAAAACCTGACCTGTTGGGAGGAGAGAAGGGGTGGGGGTGTGGGGGAGGGGTTGGGGACTGGAGTTGAGCACCCCTGCTCTAGAATACAGGGAAATGATAGCAGGCACCCCAGGTCTTCTCGGAGAGAGCCAAAACGTTGACCTTTTGGCGATAAACCTGTTCAATGTTTTTCACAAGACCCGGAGTGCCTGCTCTTATTGCCATATATACATATAGATATCAAATAAGCCGGGTATACACTCATTATATATCCAAGTGAAATATCTACAATGTTTCTGGTCACCGTGAGCTGATCAGCTGGGACAGTGCCGCTCGGATTACTCAGCTGGAAGGAGGGTTCTGTTCGCTCTCCCGCAGGGTTCTATGGGGAGAGATGCGTTGACGTGTGCCAGCTGAACCCTTGTGAGAACAAAGGAATATGCCGACATCAGCTGAGCTCGGTCCCGGGTTATACCTGCGAGTGTGGCGGGCATCATTACGGGCAGTACTGTGAGCACAGGTGAGTGCCATTAGGATGGGAATTGGGGATAAAAGGAGCACCCACTTATATTGGGGATAAAAATGCTGAACCTGTCTCCTTGATGTGCAATTGCTGCATTTATTTTTGGGAAGGCCGCTCGGTCAAAAAGCACTCAGCATTTCACGAGGGTCACTTTAAAGATGGCATCAAGCAAATTAGTTGATCAGCGGGAGTATTGGGTGTTGGTTTATTTACAGCACATAAAAAATATCACGTGTGAGCACATTCACATGTCTCAGACAGGTCTGTAACCCTGCCTTTCCCCATTATCTCTTATCTTATCTCTTATCTTCCACTGCAGCTAGGGATTCTGGGTAATGACATGCAAATGAGCACACAGTGTCATCTTTTGCTTGTTATCCATTTTAACATGGGCCCCTATAAGCTTATGTCTGCCCCATTACACAGCTTTTCAGCACAGCCTAGAGCAGTCATTTTCAACCAGGGTTCCGCGAGCACCCCTCAGGGGTTCCGCAGCTGCCAGGGTGGGGGAGCTGGGACAACTCTCCCAGCTGATCTGGGCTCGGCGGACCCCCATGTAGCAGTGACCCGGCAACTTCCAAGCTCAGCAGCAGTAGCCGCCGAGTTAAAGAAGTGCATAGCCAGTAACCCTTCTCACAGACAGCTGTTTCAACCTTTTAGGTCTCTTCAGTGTGAGGCTGGTTATACTGGCTCTGCAATGTGAAGCTGGAATAGGTTTCTGCCACAAATGTATTAGTCTTATTTAAAGAGGACTTAGATGTCACTTTGAACCTTTTCAGTGCATTACGGATCTCCATTCATATGCAGAGTAATTCATTAAAGACGGTATATTATTGCAGGCTTATTTTTAGTTCTGGTTCATCTTACAATTTAACGTCAGGTTTTTTTGTGCGTGTGCAAAAGTCAGTAAACCAGTTGGATCTGTCCGTTTGGCAGTTTCCTGGTTGGAAAAGACAACATCCTGCTTTATTTTATCAAAATTCCAGCTACTGTAGCTTGAGAGTTACAGTTAGGACGCTCAGTCTTTCAACCTCAATATTTATGGGTAACTTGTTTTTTTACATTCTGCAATGGTCTGCAGCTTGCAAATCGGCCAATTCTTTTATTGGCTGCTGAATAAGTCGCTCCTATTATCTCTCACTAGACACCTGGATTTTTTAGGTCATTACTTAGCGTTAGAATACGCTGCTGTTAACTTGTGGGTGTTAATGTTTCCCTTAGGATGGATCAGCAGTGCCCCAAGGGGTGGTGGGGAAGTCCAACCTGCGGGCCATGTCACTGTGATGTAAGCAAAGGTTTCGACCCAGACTGTAACAAGACACATGGGCAGTGCCAGTGCAAGGTAAGAGCGGTCCTCCTTCCGCTGAAACGCACGCACGAAGACCAGAACACCGCCGTCTTGATTGCATAACCGATACCGCGTTGATAACGCGTGGCTCCCACTCTCGAACGATACAAATTAGTGTTTCCGGTCCTCCTCGCGACCGTCCTTTATCATGAAACATTTTACTGTATGTGAGCATTTTGGACTATAATTCTTCCTCCGTCTCAAGCTCTTTCTAACGGGCTTATCTTCTTCACTGAACACCTCCTTGTATCTATGCACTTGGTGAGGCCATCCCGCCATCACCAATTCCAAAGAATATTAATTAGATTATCAAATAATTCTTAAATGTAATAATCTATCGTGACAGATCTATCAGTGCTCAACTTTTCATAAAAATGTAGTGATTTTTCTGCAAGATATGATGTAAAATAAAAGGAGCCACATTTTTTTTGCACGGTGTATAACTGCATTTGTATAGTAAGATGTTTGCTGTCAAAACAAACAGACCAGAGAAACCAAAATACAATCCGAGCATGACAGTGGCTGCATTTTTAGATTTGTTGGTTCGCAAATGTTTATATTTCTCTAAAAAGCTAAGATTTGTTGTAAATTGAGATGCTGGATTAGTAGAAAGTTATTCATAGATATATTAGTGCGTGTAGCATTTTTTAAAATCATATGTCTCTTCTTCATGTGAACTGTCAACATTGCATTGAAAACCAACAATGACTAGTCTTGATCTGCTTCCCTTCTACCTCTTGATTGCAGGAGTATCATTACCGGCCCGAAGGAAGTGACACGTGCTTGTCCTGTGACTGCTATCCCATTGGCTCCTCGTCCAGGTCATGTGATCAGGACACTGGCCAATGCTATTGCAGGCCTGGAGTGATCGGGCGCCAATGCAATAGCTGTGACAATCCGTTTGCAGAGGTGTCTCCAAGTGGCTGTGAAGGTGAGATTTAGAGCTCAGAGGAACCAAGTAGCTACAATGTAGTGGCTTTCATCCTGTATTTGAAACCCTGGGGTACAGGAGAAGGTTGCCAGGAGACAAATTCGGTTATTGCAGAGATTTAACTCTTCAGAATTGTATTTTATGTTGGTACCTTTAAAGCAGCAGTCCAAGCTGATGTTTAAAAAATAAATAAAAAAATCCTCTTTAATATGTGCATCAATACAATCCACACAATGATATGGAATTAGCTAAGTGGCCGATCGATCGGCAAAGATTCGGCTCAGGGGTTCACTAAATGGCTGTCAGTGCAGCAGATGAGGACCAAAGATGCAAAGTTATGTGGGGAAGATCATGTGACCAGGCAGTCACTAGATATAATTGATGCACTGCTAGAGAGAGGGCGGGGCTCAAAAAGGGGTGTGCCAGAGGCTGTATCAGAAGAGGAAGGGGATGTGACATTGTAAATGGTTGCTATAGAAAAAAAAATGCTTGTTACATTATAATACATTAAAAATGTCATTCTCAGTGGTTTAAAATGCTACAAGTATTTTCTCATAGTACAGAACTGTAAGATATTGCTTGGATTGCAGCTTTAAAGTGTAATCATTAGAAAAGGTTATTCATTGTTAGACTGTAACTTTCTAAATTATACATAACATGGAAAACTGTTAGTTTATGTAACAAACATAGGCCCATATTTATTAAGCAGCGCTATTCCATAAGAAACATTCTCCGGCCCTGGAATACACTGTGTAGTTCATGCCAGTAAACGGACTGCAAGGTGCGAAGGTGTCTCAGTAAATATGGGTCATAATCCCAAAATACAGAATTTATCTTGCAATATTCCAACTTTACAGTGTCAGGGGTCAGGTGGCGCTCTCTCCGTATCATGTGACCGCTCCAGGCGTGATCACATGATGCGGCCGGGCCCCGGAATGCCGGAAATCGTGTGGAGGGGGCGCCACTACCGTTTAGATCGATCTGGCTGCTCTATTGGAGTGGTCAGTCCGAACTTCCCATACAAAACGAGTTTAGTACCCGTGACAAACAAGGTACGTCATGAGGACACTGACTAAGTACAGTAAAGATGCATAAATACAAAGGATAAGTTAGTTGGGGTTCCATGAAGTCACAATACATTTGAAAGGAGCAATGCAAGCGGGCGACTTTTTTTAAACATAGATTTGAAGCAGGGGTCTCCAGAGCTGAACCCCTCTTATTTCAGCAAGGGACCCCTTCCTTCCAGAGATACTTACCTCTGAAGGGGGTGCCAGTATCTCTCTGTTTTTTTACGCTCCCACGTCATCTTGGCCAATAGGAAGCTGCACAGGATGACATCACAGCCTCCTACTGGCCCGCAGGGCGAGGGAGTTTTGAAAAGCAGCCATTACGTGAACCCCAGCTAGTGAGCTGGAGCAGCTACTGGCACTCCCTATGGAGGTATGTATCTCCGGAAGCAGGAGATCCTCAGAGCTGATATTAATGGGGTTCAGACCCCTTGATTCAATCCTCTGTTTAAAAAAAATAATCACCCGCTTAGCTTGCCTCTTTAAGAGAATGAAAAGCGCAGATTTAGCTGGATTATGTGTTATCCTCTCACTGGGATCCCTCTCTCTTGCAGTGATCTATGATGGGTGTCCGAAAACCTTAACAGCTGGTGTGTGGTGGCCAAGAACCAAGTTTGGCCTTCCTGCTGCTGTGCCGTGTCCCAAAGGCTCGTTAGGTGAGTGAGAAAAGTTACATTGAGGGCTGGAAGAAGAAGAGTTACATGGAAGCATAGGCCATTGCGTACGGGGTTTATTTCACTCCTCCTGCGAATACATCCAGATACTTATCGGGTAATCAGCAAATATTGTGACCATGCCTGCCAGATTCACGTCTTGAAACCGCGAAACGTTGCGGAGATCTGCCTGTTACGCTTTCTTTCTGCCTGTCACATTTCCGTCGTGAAGTTGGAGAGAAGCTAGTCGGCTTTTCAATGTGTAAGAAGCCAGTTAAAGTACTATCCTTTCAGTGGTAGTGGCACTGCCTCTGAAGAGGGAGAATTTGGGTCTCATCCATGTGTCAGCTCTCCTTGGGGCTGTGCCCCAGACACCTGAAAAGATTGTAAGCTCTGCCCAGCAGGGGACAGGGACAATATTCTGTATACAGCACCGTGTACACTATCAGAAAATTAGTATTGCTGTTATTACTGAAGTCTGCGGAAACACGGATAATAAAAACGGGTTTTACTTGGTGAGTTTCACTAGGGGTGGAAAAAATACGGTCCTTCTGTCCTTAATATTTCTTCTCGTTTTCTATGAACTGCCTCAAAACCCCAGTTCTGATCACTGCAGCTTTTCAAGGGGCAATCCCTCTTAAGGCCAATGGGAACTAAGCCCAGAGACATGAGTAAGGGGTGACTCATCTGAGCCATTAATACCTTTTTTACCCAAATGTGACACATATAAGTATGTTTAATTTATTTTGTAACGTGAGACTTGGAAGACGTTTGGTTTCCTCTGGCATCTCCCGTTTGTGGGATGTCACTTTGTGATGATGTCACTGTGGGATCAGCAAGGGCTCTACAGCCAGAGTCCCCCCCCTTATCTTTTTTGGTTCTCTGATAAGTGCAGGGTGGGATAACGGGAAAGAAATCACCTGATTGACAAACACTTCCCTGTTTAGAGGCACCTAAGAAATGCAACCAACTATGTGGAATGGGATTTTTTACATTGCTGTAGTAATTTTTCCTCATTTAATTACCCCCCTACCAAAGATATTCAACCAATCTTACTATGAAAACATATTTTAACCAGCAAATGCGCTGCTCAGTGGCACTACGCCCACCACTCATTTTTGGGTATCAAACCGCCTTCTAATCTTCATTCTTAACAATATTGTCTTTCCTCTTTTCTACCCCCTGCCTTTTCTCCCCCTCCCCTTGCCCAGGTCTGAGAGGTTCAGGTAAGTGCCCCCAGCACTGTCTAGCTGCCTCCACCTCTGTGTGCTTTATGGTCTAAGTCGTATCCCTTTGGATTGAACCCTATCCCTGCCTCAAACTCCCGCAGCTAATGTCTCCACTGCTCCTTTGCATCGCAGGCTGCTCCAGCAGGAAAGGGGTTAAGAGCTTTATGATTACATCCTACTAACATCTGCACTTTGATCAGCTTATGTTGCCGTCCTGTTATTTCGTGGCAAGACACGGCAAGCGTAATAATGTGGGCTGCGAATGTTGCTTCACCCGGCCACTCATCTGCTCTCCATGCTGTTTCCTAAGTGCACCTTTGCAGTAGAAGACCGTTACTGCCTTCCTGAGGTCCCTCATTGTGTGCTTTATATTTCCAGGGGCTGCAGTCCGACACTGCGATGATGGGATGGGCTGGCTGGAGCCAGGGCTGTTTAACTGCACGTCACCTGTGTTCATTGAACTTTCTGCTTTGGTAAGATTGTAATAACTTTATTTCATATAGCGTTTCTCTCCCGATGGGACTCGAGGCGCGTCACAATTACAGTATAGCGCGCGGTATGCAGCGCACAGGATTGTTACACACACACCGCCCCTGCCCATAGAGTTTATAATCTTTTTTTCGCGCCTGAGGCACAGGGAGATAAAGTGACCTGCCCAAGGTCACAAGGAGCGGATACAAGGAATTGAACCATGTTCCCCTGCTCCAAACTCAGTGTCATTGTTTACTGGCAGTTTCTTTACTCACCGAACCGCTCCTTCACAACACAATGCACCACAACTGTAAATACAAATGTAGGATACGTATCTGCCATCTAAATTTAGCTTGGGTTGAACTTGATGGACGTACGTCTTATTTCAACCTCACCTACGATGTAACGATGTAACGATGTAACGATGTAACGATGTAACGATGTAACGATGTAACGATGTAACGATGTAACGATGTAACGATGCAATGCAACACATTACTGGGATATTACTTTGTCTCTTATTTAACATTGATAAAATGCCCTTGCAGCAGATCCAAATCCAATATGAGACTAGATTCATTTTGGTTTATATTTTTACACATGGATTTTTTACGGAACATCATTTCCTAGTGGTATGTGTGTCCGGAGGAAGCGAGGTCTGAGAAGTAATTATTATTATCTTTCTGGATAAAGGAAGGATGTGTGGATTTGTTGTACGTTGTAATACCACCGTATGTATGATGGAGATAATTATGAGGTTTCATTCAGTCAAAGACTGGGCCACTGATTGAGCCACTTGTGCTGAAGCAGAGATATCCTGAAAACCTGACCTGTTGGTGCCCCTTGAGGACTGGAGTTGGCCACCCCTTGTCTATAAAGAACTTTCTTGCTGGACCATTTCTCAGCAGAACAACATACAACAGATTAGCATTTCTCCAGGACCTCCACAACTGTTTGACTGAAAAAAACATAGAGACGTTCTGTGTTATTGAGAATATTGTAATGTTCCTATTGGAAGCTGTTTATCTTGGACACACTGTAACACTGTATTCACCCCCCCATTCATCCTTCCCCCCCCATTCACCCCCCCCCCCACATTTATCCCCCCCCCCCACATTTATCCCCCCCCATCCCAAAGCTGGACAGCTTAGAGAGAAATGAGACCGAGCTGAACACCATCGAGGCCAAGAAGCTGGCCTTGCGTCTGCGCTCAGTGACGGATCAGATGGACCAGTACTTTGGCAACGACGTTCACATCACCTACCGGCTGCTGTCTCATCTGATACAGTTTGAGAACAAGCAAGAAGGCTTTGGGTTGACGGCCACCCAGGACGCCCAATTCACAGAGGTAAGCACAGGATTCTACCGCCCCCTGAGCCGTGGCCCCCAATCCTCCTGCAGGTAGACCTTCCATTTGGTTCCCAGGCCGTCTGCGTCTTCTCTCCCTCTTGTGATCCTGTTTGGACGAATGTATTTTCTTTGCGATTGTTCATTCACCAAAGTGGAATTTTATATATAATATACTGACATATAATATAGTACAATAACATATACTATAACATTATATCATATAGTGTAATATAACGTTACTAGCTGTTCCCGGCGTAACATACGCTGATCTAGGAGATATGAAAGGTTATTAATTAAACATTACTCTTTGTTTTCACCCCTCCCTGTAATTTCTTATCCCCTCTTCCCCCACCTTACTCTCTCCTCCGTCTGTCCTATTGGTTATTATTGTCAGTTGAAGGACACCATGCAAAATCACGTCAGACCTCGCCCGGTTCTTTGTGTTTGGCCTTTTCCCCTTTCTGTTCTTGCTTTCCTAAGAAGATAAAAGTGGAAGGACGTTAAATATATAGACATGGGGTTCTCAACTCCAGTCCTCAAGACCCCCCCCCGCCCCCCCCCCCCCCCAACAGGTCAGGTTTTCAGGATATCCCTGCTTCAGCACAGATGGCTCAATTGATTGAGCCACCTGTGCTGAAGCAGGGATAACCTTAAAACCTTACCTGTTGGGGAGGGTGTTGAGGACTAGGGTTGAGAACCCCTGATATAGACATATCTGGTTTCATGCAACCCAGTGATCTATGTGTAAAGGTAAAATAACTGCAGAATGAGGGTCTTTGGAGCGTTACAGTGTAGCACTAAAGGGATTGAGTCCATTGTTATGAGAAACTAATGGCACCGGATCCCTCCCTACTGTACCCTAACACTCGCTTCCTCCACAGAACCTGCTGAGGTCAGGGAGCTCTGTCCTGACTCTGGGCAACAGGGAACACTGGGAGACGCTGTCGCAGAATGAACGGGGCAGTGCAGGGCTGATGGAGCAGCTTCGGGAATACACCAGCGCTCTGGCCAGGAACATGAAACTCACATACCTGAACCCTGTCGGTTTGGTGACCCCGAACATCAGTGAGTAAACAGCAGGGGTGAGGCTGACCACCGCACTAATGACACTCCCACAGCTGCTATGTATCTATGTACGGATACAGTTACTAGGCTTCATTAAGATGCACCTAGCTTAGGTGTTCCGTCCCAATAAGTCACTGGTAAAATAACTACAAAAAAGCAGTGGTTCTTCAGGACACCAGCATCCTTTCGTTTACGGGTCCAAATCTTTTGTATTCTATTTTTCAGGTTGTTGCTATGTGCATGGTTTAGGATCGGAGAAGCCCTTCTTGTAGACTTGTACAGAGAAGCGGTGCTGAGGCCGACCTCTGCTCCCTGCACTTTGGTTCCTGATACAAGGAGGCAGGCTGTGCTCTGATACTAAACTAAGGAGGTTACAACGTGGGGTGACAGAGGTCCCGATGCAGCAGGCTGCGAATCAGCTTCCCAGTGCTGGGGATGAGTTCAGCTCCATTCAAACGAATAAGAGCTGCAAACTTCTCAAGCATGGGGAACACGGCTTTCAAGCATATTGAGCATGAGTCCACTGAGCTGAGGTCCTGGTATAAAGCACACGTGGCTCTAAAACCGAAGGAAACTATGTATCAAGCTTCAACAATGACCAATCAATGCACTTTAATCAGCAATCACAGCAGCTGTTTTTTTTTTTTTTAATTAATTTTTTATAGTATTTGGGTCCCTCAGAGGGGTCCCTCAGAGTTGAGCCACATTGCTATTAGCTCTGTGGCCCCCCAGTGCTACTCACCCTTCTAGGCCACTCACACCGTTATACCATTGCTCAAAAACAGCAAGCTTGACCCTACTTGTCCTTCTAACTATCGACCTGTCTCCCTCCTGCCTTTTGCCTCCAAACTCCTTGAACGTCTTGTATTCTCTCGATTGCTACACTTTCTCAACACCTATTCTCTTCTAGACCCTCTACAATCTGGTTTCCGCACTGCTCACTCTACTGAAACAGCCCTCACTAAAATAACCGACGACCTCCATGCTGCCAAAGACAGAGGTCATTACACTCTGCTCATATTACTCGACCTCTCTGCAGCATTTGACACCGTGGACCACCCTCTTCTCCTTCACATTCTCCATACTCTTGGTATTCGGAACAAAGCTCTATCCTGGATCTCCTCTTACCTCTCCCATCGTACTTTCAGTGTCTCTTTTGCTAACACCTCCTCCTCTATCGATCTCTCTGTAGCGGTACTCCAGGGCTCTGTCCTGGGACCCCTTCTCTTTTCTCTGTACTCTGTACACACTCTCTCTAGGCGACCTAATCACATATTTTGGGTTTAAATATCACCTCTATGCTGACGACACACAAATTTACCTTTCAACCCCTGACCTTACACCTGCTATATGGACCAAAGTTTCTGAATGTCTCTCTGGAATATCATCCTGGATGGCCATCCGCCGACTGAAACTTAACATGGCTAAAACAGAGCTCCTTATACCTCCTCCTAAACCTGGCCCTACTAACTCCTTCCACATCCTTCCACATCACTGTTGGAAATACGATCATTTACCCAGTAGCCCAAGCACGCTGCCTAGGGGTCACACTCGACTCCTCTCTCACATTCTCCTCTCACATTCAAAACGTTTCTAAAACTTGTCGCTTTTTCCTCCGCAATATCACAAAGATACGCCCTTTCCTCTGTTACTCGACTGCTAAAACTCTGACTCAGCCCCTCATTCTCTCCCGTCTCGATTACTGCAACCTCCTGCTGTTCGGCCTCCCTGCCTCTCACCTGTCTCCCCTACAATCTATCCTAAACACTGCTGCCAGAATCACTCTACTCTTTCCTAAATCTGTCTCTGCGTCTCCCAGCCTGAAATCCCTCTCCTGGCTTCCAATCAAATCCCGCATCTCACACTCAATTCTCCTCCTCACTTTTAAAGCTTTACACTCTTCTGCCCCTCCTTACATCTCTGCCCTAATTTCTCGCTATGCACCATCCTGACTCTTGCGTTCTTCTCAAGGATGTCTTTTTTCTACCCCCTTTGTATCTAAAGCCCTCTCCCGCCTTAAACCTTTCTCACTTTCTGCCCCACACCTCTGGAATGCACTTCCTCTCAATACCCGACTAGCACCCTCTCTATCCACCTTTAAGACCCACCTTAAGACACATCTGCTTAAAGAAGCATATGAATAGCACTGTGGATCAGCCTGGACACATGATACATAAAGCTTGGCCACCTGCAGACGCACTAACTAGAATTCCCTCCTACTGTCTCTATACGTTCCCCTACCTACCAATTAGATTGTAAGCTCCTCGGAGCAGGGACTCCTCTTCCTTAATGTTACTCTTACAGTGTGTCTGAAGCACTTATTCCCATGACCTGTTATTTATATTATTTGTTATTTATATGATTACAACATGTATTACTACTGTGAAGCGCTATGTATATTTATGGCGCTATATAAATAAAGACATACAATACAATACAATTCAGGGTGAGGTAATATGGAGCAATAAAAGCAGTCAGGGGCAACATACTGTATTACAGTGTTATATATATATATATATATAGTAATAATACTTCATTCTATATTTATTCTGTTATTGTGAGTAAGAAAAAAAAAATCTGAACTGGGACATCAGAGTTAAAAGTAGTACGAAATGTCATCAACAAGCCTCTTAAATCAGACACGGACTCGGAGGAAAACACCCTACAAGGTGGCACCTCTTTAAGGCTGGGCCTATAGTGCCGTCAAAGGCGACGGTGACACGACGGGTGATGCCACCGGCGAAAGTTATGTTTCGCCGGGCGGCGGCGGCGCGGAATTCCGGCACTGATTTGTTCAAGGGCTGTCACGTGACGCGGCGGCCCTTGAAAAATGAAATTTTGCCGGCTTCAGGTTTTCGCTCCGTCGCTTGTTGCCGTCGCCGGTACTGTAAGCGGGGCCTAAGGCTTGATGCCCAAAGCCTCATATCTTAAGAACCCCGGTGACTCTGGGAGTGCAAATGTCAGCATTACAAGCAGCAAAGTAGCTACAATTACGTGTCCAAATCTGCTGAATAAGGAAATCCATCTGTAAGCTATAAGTCAACCGGAAAGCCTGTTTGATGGTCTGTAACGGGGGCGTTCAAGACTGGGGCAGGTGTAGGCTGAGATACTTTGGTTTAATAATTGGCTGATCTGCTCATTTATCATAGCAGCAACTCACGGAAATCTGGGTGCAAAGTGATTCCTGACTTAGGCTCTGCGTCCTTCTTCTCTCCTCATAGTGCTTAATATTGACCGGGTGGAGAATCACATCCCAGCCAGAAGACACTTCCCTCGATACCACAGTAATATGTTTCGGGGTCAGGCTACCTGGGACCCCCACACTCACGTGGTGCTGCCTGCATCCGTTCTCACTCCCCCTAAAGTGGAAGGTAATGTAGCACATCGTCATGCAGCATCTTATTGGAACACAGATTAACATGTGATTGGGTGTAGACCCTCAAGCACTCTCACTCACTTGTGCTGCTCTCTCAAAGACCCCTTATTGTATATGCTGTTGCTGTGACACAGGGGGGCTCAACTCCAGTCCTCAAGCCCCCTCAGCAGGTCATGTTTGCAGGATATCCCTACGTCAGCACAGGTGGCTCAATTAGTCCCTGCTTCAGCACAGGCGCCTCAATCATTCCCTGCTTCAGCACGGGTGGCTCTATCAGAGGCTCAGTCTTCAACTGAGTCACTGATTGAGCCACCAGTGCTGAAGCTGGGATATCCTGAAAGCCTTAGCTGTTGGGGGGCTTGAGGACTGGATTTGAGCACCCCCTACTGTAACAGGCACCTCTCCAAGACTGGTCAGCCTCTGAGCTCCACTCAAGCACAGCATTTACAAAGCATCCTCATTCTCTGTCACATGTAAGGTCTGAATCTTTTCTCAGCACCCCCTACTGCGATGCCAACACCTACCCCTCCTGAGATCAACGCCACAGTGGGGATACCAGTGCCTAAGAGAATAATACCAGAGCCAGAGCCTGCAGCTACCATCATCATCCTCATTATTTACCGGACCTTAGGGGACCTGCTCCCCGCGCGCTACAACACAGAGAGACGTAGCGTCAGGTGAGAAAACGGCGCACTGGAATCTGGCATGGGTTATGCGCGGTAGATGCGTTGGACTAAGCTGCGGTAGACTCATACTACCATCTCCCTGTCACCTTTCCTCTCGGTACATCAGTCACTCAAAAGTATATTGTAAACCAGTCTGATTCATTTTTTTTTAAAAGCTAGTGATACCCGCATTCCTTTTGTACCAGATACGTGCTTGTGTTAATTCATTTTTTACAGTTCTCTGTTTCTGTATTTGACTATAAACTGGAATGCAATGTAGATAATTTTTAGTTTGTTTAGTATTTTATTTAGTATTTCTGTGTATCTTGAGTACTAAATATTTGTGATAGCGATTCATTGTGCCTGGAAATGTTTTACCATCTATTACACTGTCAGACTGTCACTACTGTGTAAGTATAACATTAATATTATTAGCATTATTAATGTTATTTGTGCTTGAAAATAAAAGGATAATTTAGCAGAGACTGTACCATTTGTAATTGTAACGTTTGTTTTCAGGCTCCCGAAGAATCCGGTGATGAATTCCCCCATCGTTAGTGTGTCTGTGTTCAGGAATCAGTCCTTTCTTCCCGGTGCTCTGGAGGCGCCTCTGATGTTAGAATTCCGTCTGCTGGAGACAGTGAATCGGAGCAAACCCCTCTGTGTTCAGTGGAATCAGTCCAGCCAGTACGTCAACTTCGGGGCTTTGCAAAGCGACTCTCCCTTATCTTAAACCAGATTTAACTTTTTATCTTCCAACAATTTCCTGATCTTATAAAAGTACAATCTCAATAAGAAACATTTTTTTGAGATGAATACATGAAATCAAAACTATAACATCTATTTATTTTTTATTTCCATTAAAGATAATCATGTATCTACCATTATTGCAATTTGCTTCACTGTTGAGTAGATATATTTCAGTTTGTGTTTCCCATGAGTTCGGATTTGTATTACTTCTGCTGAAAACCAGTAAACCAGGTTATTATTATCCCTGATTTAAAACAGTCAACTGCAATATTACTTGTAACCTGTAAGCATAATGTATCTGCAAACCCAGTTACATCCTCAGGGATATCACTTCTACACATTTACTGGTTTGCACAGGGCACTGGCTAACATGGAACTACCCTCAATTACACTAGGATGCCTGAGACGTAATACTGTTTGTATGGCTAACTCTTGATACCCAAATGGGATACACCTTGTGAAGCCTTCTTTTACTAATGCATCCTCCATGTATCTCGTTGCATTTTCAGTGTAGATCCCTCAGGGAGTTGGACAGCCAGGGACTGTGACCTGGTCTACAGGAATGCTACACATGTGCGTTGTCAGTGCTCCCAATTTGGTACATTTGGGGTGCTGATGGACAGCTCCCATCGAGAGGTAAACGCACAATGAACTATGGCTTCTAAATCAGGAAGAAGGCTTTGTTTTGTATTCCTGTTGGGAGAGGTGGCAATTTAAGCTGAAAGAGAAAACAAACCAAAAAAAAAACGGGTTAAGAGAAAACAAACAACAAAGATAAATGTCGCACACCAACAGTGAAAAAACATATAGTGGATACTTATACCGATGCTTTCTTCTCGGTAGGGAAGGCCCGCTGCGTTCCATGTACAGAACTCAGGACAAAAGAAGAGTAGGGGCTCCATGGATTTTGGAAACTCAAATATTTATTGAAGCCAAAAATGTTCCAAAGTTTCGGCCATCTAGGCATCCTTTGTCCAGGAATGGCATTATTTGACAAAGTCTGCCTAGATGGCCGAAACGTTGGAACATTTTTTACTTTAATAAATATTTCAATTTGCTAAATCTGTGGAGTCTCTACTCTTATTTTGTCCCATAAGAGAAAACAAGAACATTTTGCCATTAGTGATGCTGTACCTTTTAATTTAACCAACATGAGAGCTGTAGCTTGTATATGGGGTTAGGAAATATGAAACATCTTTGTATTCATCACATCAATGTGAGATCTTGAAAGCTCACGTACAAGGCACATCTGTGCAAAACCCTTACATTGGTCTTTTAATTGGATTCAATTGTTGCAGCATAATCTAAAAATTAACCATAGCATGATAATGATACGTTACGTGTAAAGACCTCTCACACGTTGCATCTCTTGGTTTGGACACACAGCAGTTGGAGGGAGACCTGGAGACCCTGGCCATCGTTTCTTACTCATCTCTGTCCATTTCACTGATGTCCCTCCTGGTGACCTTCGCCATCTTGACATTTCTGAAAGGGCTCAAGTCCAACACCCGAGGGATCCACTCGAACATCGCTGTGGCACTCTTCTTTTCAGAGCTTGTATTTTTGTTGGGCATCAACCGCACAGAGAATGAGGTAAGAGCCAGTCTCCTCTCACTTATGTTACTCAGCCTGTGTCTCCCTATTACAGAATGTATAGCTTATCCAAAGGTAGGAATATCATAAAGGACAACTAGATTATCTGTGGCTGGAAGTCTCCTGTAGCATGACTGCTCTGGTCTTGCTTCTAGGACCTCCTAGGTCCATCAAATATGTAGGCCCATATGTATTACGTGCGACTATTCCCATAAGTCACTTTCCAACACCAGAAGACACCATGCAGTCCATTCAAGTGAATGGGACGTAAGGTTTCTTGGAAGGTGTCCTATGAGATAGCACAGTATAGTAAATATGGGCCTTAATCCCAGAATGTTTGGGACATTACAATGGCCACTGCTAGTGAGTGCAACACTGTTATAGCTCACTGATGGAATATATAAACATTGCTATTACTTCTTGTTGAAGCAATGCGTTCCTGGCTTTTCAGGGATGAGGGAGATGCAATACCTTTTTTTTAAGAACATGTATATTTTGCAAAGAGGTGGTTTAACATGAGATTTCTTGGATTTATGAATAAGGGACTGTTATGCTACCAAAGCTGATATGTTACGGTCAAGTTTAAGGTATGTTGGTCAAATAAAATCTGTTCAAGGCTGTAAAGAATCCATCCCTCTCCGTCATTAACAAGTCTGCTACAATTCAATGCTACTTTATTCTTTTCAACCGAGTGTTTGATTCTCCTCTTTCCCTGTGCTCTCAGTTCCTCTGCACTGTGATCGCCATCTTACTCCACTATTTCTTCCTGTCCACCTTTGCCTGGCTGTTTGTGGAGGGACTTCATATCTATCGCATGCAGACAGAAGTCAGGAATGTCAACGTCGGTGCTATGAGATTCTACTATGCCATAGGTTGGGGTGTACCTGCTGTTATCACTGGTACGTATCGGCTGAGAAGGAACGTCCATAGGGGATTAGATACAATATAACAATATCCTATGGCACATACTTTTCCTACTAGATTGGGTTTAGGAACAACCAAATGCTTCATTTGTTCTTAAACATTATGAGCATTGACCAGGGGTCTGAATTGAGAACAATACTGTACAATACACAGGACCCAACAAATCATTGTAATATGGGGACATTATTAAGTACAATGACCTGTTGTTCAAACATAGGAAATGTTGCCCTAGAATAGATGATATGGGTGGAGAGGGAGTAAACATAAGTGCATTAGGCATGTTGGTTCGTGTTTACTGTGCAGTGCTATTCCATAAGAGACATTCCAGCGCTGAAAGACATCTAACCGCCCGTTCAAGTGTATGAGCTGTAAGGTATCTTCTGATGTCAGAAGCTCTTTTAGGCCTGGGATGGGTGTCCTCCCTATGTTCCTACATGCGCTCTAGTGCTAGGTTTTCTTGGTGAGTAGCGCGTTAGAAAAAGATTGAAATAAATAAATGAAATAGCACCGCTTAGAAAATATGTGCTGTAATCTTTATCTCGCCAGCAGTATACAGTAAAGGATAAGCGAGAAATTGAAGACTGCTGATCTAAACAAGATCTCATATAGTAATAGAGTTTATTGATGTATTGTATTGTATGTCTTTATTTATATAGCGCCATTAATGTACATAGCGCTTCACATTCGTAATACACGTGGTAATCAAATAAATAACAGATAATATAAATAACAGATCATGGGAGTAAGTGATTCAGACATAAAAGTAACATTAAGGAAGAGGAGTCCCTGCTCTGAGGAGCTTACAGTCTAATTGGAAGGTAGGGAGAACGTACAGAGACAGTAGGAGGGAGTTCTGGTAAGTGCGTCCAGGTGTTAGTTGTTATTGAAGCAGCAAGCTGTGCCAGAACAATCCAGATGTTCTACTGACGCTCAGCTGTTACCTGTGCTTCACTGGTGGGCTTTCACTCATAGGTCTGGCGGTGGGGTTGGATCCAGAGGGTTATGGGAACCCAGATTTCTGCTGGATATCTATCCATGATAAGCTTGTGTGGAGCTTCGCTGGACCCATCGCTCTGGTGATTGTGGTAAATAGCAATCCATGTTTTAAAGTGTGAATGATGACATGGCGTTTATTTCTGAACTGCGCATATTGTGTCCTTTTGCATTCATGTTTTTTCTTCAAAGTTGTATATTTTAGCCAATTATAAAATCCTTCTATGGCCATTATTTTCAGGCGGTTGGTTAATGCTTTGCTGTCCGAGAAATGTATATTTATATCAAATCTAAAAAAAGAATTAAATACCATGTGCGCCATTTCACCGTTCTGTTACAGAAAAGGACATATAATAATTATTTGCCGACACCATTGCATGGGAATCTCAGCTCTCCCTATACCAATAACTCGCTGTTTTGTTTTTTAAACGTAGTTTGATTGTTTTTTCAAATGATATGAGCAATAGAAGGTACAGAAATTAAAAAGGGAGGGGCGGGTAGCATGGGTACAGAAACTAAATAGGGGTTGGGGATTCCAGCCATACAGATACACAATAATTAGTACATTGGGTCGCAGAACAGTATATTTAACCACAGAGCGTATGTCTTAAATCACGTATCGTCGCTTGTTTCGATTAGTCTCAGACTCGTTGTCTATATCAGGATCAACGTTCTCAGTCTCGCTTGTGTGGTTATACCCGGAGGGGTGGAATCTTCTTAATGTGAGAAGGTTCCGGTGCTGTTCTGGGTGTCCCAGTTTGCTTAACCACGGGTTCCATGTCCTGCTGTTTTGTTTCATTCTCTTCTGCGCGTCGTTCTACAACGTTTCTTTCTAAATAAATATCTGACATCTCCAGAGATAATACATTCTAATCTTTGTAAGCCCTGGAAGTAAACTTTAATGGTGTCTGGGTGTTTCCGTAACAGTAGGCTATTTTGTGTTTAACTTCTCGACTTTCCCGTCCACACCAAAGAGTTTTTGTATTTGTTTTTAGCTAAATGGGGTCATGTTCCTCATGGTGGCGAAGCAGTCCTGTTCCCCGGGACAAAAGGAAACCAAGAAGAAATCCGTGCTGTAAGTGTCCGCTAAACAGATTCAATATTTTGTTCCTTCACTAAGCTGAGAAATCAGGAGTCTACCACATGCTGCATGATCTGGTTAATGGCAGAAGGTTGTGGAACGGCTTCTGGGAGCTACGGAATAACAGTGGGAAGGATTTTGTTGCAAAAGACAAACGTCCCTGTCACGGGCAGATTGCCCTATTGGGCAATCGGGGTGGATCGGTGCTGTGGGCAGGTGCTGTGGCTCCCCAGTTCCCTGACCACCCACAATACTCTCCCTCCTCCTGTCGGCGATGGAATCCAACTTCCACCCCCCCTGACTGGAGGATGCAGCTGGGAGCTCCAGAGTCCCCGGACATAGTAGTTCACTTATGAGTATTGATATTGTCATTATTTTATTGTTTTTCCATTGTAGTTTCTCTGTGAGCCAGTTACTAGCTCTGGTACTAGCCTGATTTTTGGGTAATATACCCTGTGACCTTTGCATTCCATTCTAATACTAATATCACTGTGTGAGTCTGTGTATCAGGCCAAACTCTTTTTTCCTTTGATACATATGGTTCTGGGTTTTTTGTCCGAGAATTGCCCTCGTTTCCCTTAGACGACCCTTGTGTGTCCCATTTCTCTCTAGAAGCTCTGGCTCCCTAAAGCTCTAACCCCTTTGCATACTTCGGACTCTCTCCCTCTAGCATGACTCTGCGGAGCTCCTTCATCCTTCTCCTATTTATCAGCACCACCTGGCTCTTCGGTCTGCTGGCTGTGAATAACAGCGTCCTGGCTTTTCACTACCTCTATATTATCCTCTGCAGCTTGCAGGTAAACCCCCCCCCCCCATCAAGCTCACTTCATACAAGGGCAGGGCTCTTCAATGAGTTCTCCAAAGGGGCCAGATCAGAAAACATTTAGGAGTAGGAGGACCACACGCTTATTGTAATGTTAGTTCAGATACATTTAAAGACTTGAAAAGTATTACTGTATATTTCAACATTTCTCAAGCATTTATAATACCTGTACCATATATATTACATTACTGTAACTTCCAAGTGAGTTTCAGTGTGCTAAATTGCACTTAGCTGCCTAAGCAAGTAGTATGAAATTAGCCAGAGCAGAAGGTCCAAGGGGCACATTAAGACCCCTCATGGGGCGCCAGTTGAAGAGCCCTGCGCTAAAGCTTTGATTTCTAGGAGGTAGGTGGATCCCATGGCAGTAAAGGAGTTGGTTAAAACCACAGACCTATTTCACACCTCCACGTTTCCTCTGCACCTCACCAGCTGACTCCCGTCTCCCATAGATTGAATAATGGTTTACCCAAGTGCTATCATGCTGTCATGGAGCCTGGTCAATCAGCTGCTTCTCCATATGTAACGGAACAATTTAATGTTCTGTAGCTGTGAGTCTCTGCCCTCACACACCACAGGGATCCGTTCTCTGTGACTATTGCCATCATACATCTCTGCCTAACTACTCAAAACATCGGTCGTTCATTAATCTGTCAGTGCGGCAGGGACCTTGCTCTTGTTTCAATAACATTTAAGGGTCCAGCAACATTCTGTGTGTAAAGGCAGCATTCAAACACCCTAAAAAAACACTATATACTGCAGATCATGTGATGCTTCTCACAATTAGTCTCTTAAGCCTCGGGCTGCGCGTATAGTACTGGCGACGGAAAAGACGCGCAGCGCCATAACAGGTGCATGCAGTCTGTCGCGGGTGCCCAAGATTTGGACTTTTTCGGCGATCACCGCGTGACGTCAGTGGCACATGAGCGGTTCAGCCAATGAGGGCGAACCGCTCACGGCCACACCTCCGCCACGGCCCCCGGTCGCCCTCTGGTCTCCTGTACCAGAGTGCAGGAATCGCTTTTGCGACGGCGACCCTTAGTATAAGCGTAGCCTAAATTTGCTTACAATTGTAGACAAAGATGGATGGGGAGCCGTGCTGGTCCTTTCTTCCATGTAGTAACAGGAGGGAGAGGGAGTAGGGGGTATGAGACCTTTTATTGGACCAATAAGTAGTTGATATGTTACAAGCTTTCCAACCTCTCGGGGACCTTCATCGAGTGACCCCGACCCTGAGAGGTTGGAAAGCTTGTAACATCTCAACTACTTGTTGGTCCAATAAAAGGTATCATACCCCCTCCCCCTCTCCCTCCTGTTACTACTTCCAATTATAATGTCTTAAAGGACATACCCTAAATTATAAACCAATGGTTATAAATAGCAGAGGTTTTTGCATAGCTGATTGCTTTTATTTATTTTGCGATGTCATAGTCTTAGGGGATTATTCATTAATTTGCTATATTGCCCCAGACGGCTTTAACGCAGTTTAATGAATATCCCCCTTGCAGAGTAATTCTATGTCCTCCGAAGTGGCCATTTGGGCTGTTTTTGACCCAAATAGCTGCTTTGTACCAGTGCCTTAGTGTGCGCTCTGTCCGGCCGTGTATGTAGCGTTTGACCTGCATGTCAGAGCACGGAGAACCCATGATCCGTTTCATGTTTTGCTTTGTCTTTCCCCCATGCAGGGCCTGGCTGTGCTGGTTGTGTTTTGTGTTCTGAATGAAGAGGTCCGCGAGGCTTGGAAAATGGTCTGCCTTGGCAAGAAGGGACAGGGAGAGGAAACACCCAGACAGGCTCAGATCGGGGTACGATGCCTGCCCCTTAATTCCACACTCACTGTGTAAAGGCTCCTACAGGGGCACCTTGTGGTCTTAATGCCCAGTAGGGACATTTGAAATCACGGCTTTATTAGCCCAGGTCGCCAACTTCAGTCTGGGCCAAAACGAAGCATGTTTGACAGGCTCATTCCCAGGAATTAAAAAAGTATTAAAGGAGCAATTGTTGTGCTTTTTTAGTTAATATTTTTTAAGATAAGTTTGAAGCAGGGGGTCTAGAGCAAAATCCCATTCATTTTAGCTCAGGGGCACCCCTGATTCCCGAGACGCCGACCTCCAAAGGGGCTGCTTGCAGTTTTGGTAAAGTTTAAAGCCCCTGCGTCATGTGGGCCAATAGGAAGCCGAACCTGATGATGTCACAGCTTCCTATTGGCCCGCAGGGCACGGGAGCTTTGAAACCCTGCCATTATGTGAACCCTGCTAGCCGAGCGGGAGTGGCTACCGGTACCCCCTACGGAGGTCTGTATCTCCGGAAGCAGGGGGTCCCAAGAGCTAAAACGAAAGCGGTTCAGCTCCCGAGACCCCCTGCTTCAATCCTACGTTGAAAGTAAAACAGTTCACAACAAAAAAAAAAATCATCTGCTTGGAATTCATCTAACAGGGAATCTGAAGACACTGCAGCCTCTCTCTGAGTGGCTTGCCTCTGAGAACCTTAGTATATATAAAAGCTGAGTGGCGTTTTTCGCAGTTGATCATCTCTGTTCTTAGGGACCCAACGCGTATAACAACACGGCGCTGTTTGAGGAGAGCGGACTGATCAGAATCACCTTAGGAGCTTCCACCGTATCCTCGGTCAGCAGTGTACGCTCTGCACGGACGCACTCCAGCCAGAGGGCGTATCTCAGGTGCAGTACGCAGCCACTGGGCAACATACTTGTATTAGAGATACGGCTCATTGCAATTGCAAGGTTCCACTACCATATTAATATTTTTTATATCCCTCGGGATCCAGTTGGGTTCCATCCCTGTCAAATGAAGGTCATTTCTTCTTATACCTACAAATAGACATATATGCCCGAGGGGTTATTGTTTACATTAGTAGTTGCCAATCGGGGCACTATTGCATGGACACTTTACTTCAGTGGGAGTTTCTATGTGCTAGTGCCCTGATCTGCAGTATTGCATTTTATTGAATAACCCCTGTAGTGTGAGATACAGAGATATACAGTGTTATCTGACGACATTTGAGAAAAATGTATCCATATAACCGGGATACATCAATCATTGTGTTATTAATAATAATCCTCTAAAGTGCAAGCTCTCGCGCGAGCAGGGCCCTCGATACCTTTTTGTATCTTTTTGTATCTGTTTGTGCTTATTTGTTTGTAACTCTGTTTATGTAATGATCAAATCTCAGTACCCCCCTTTCCCCCCGTTGTACCACGCTGTGGAATATGTTGGTGCTTTACAAATACCCAACAATAATATGAAATCTTGGATGTGCTAATTACCAGACAGTAGGATCAGAAGACCCTGGACCTGTTTTCTGAGCCGCCGACAGGAGGAGGGACAGCTGGGGCAAGCTTTAGTCCTGGGCCTCGGGATAGCTGTCTGCAGCCATGCCTGTCTGCGCAGCACATTCTGTGCTGATAGCTGCTACAGGGAACGAAATTAAACTTCAAGAAAGTCCCAAATAAACCACAGAAATTCAATTTTGCACGAGATTCGAACACACGATAGAGATCTATAGTAATACAGTTTTCACTCATAACTATGATTTGCACTTTGTTGTAATGTTGCCCAATTACTGGGTTATGGGACATTTGCATTATTCTTTGTGGGTATGAACAGCAGGATCCCTGGTTAGTGGCATGCAGTTGAATGACAAAATAGCATTACAACGAGCCTTTTAATGTTATTGGATCTATAATGTTTGCTACTAAGTGGTGCTGGGGCCAAGACATGACTGTTTCCTTTTTCTCCTTAGAGATAATATGGCGGCTCGCCAAGGATCTGCCGTAGATCACGGCCTGCTAAGTCACTCAGGTCCTACGGACCTTGATGTTGCCATGTTTCACCGAGATGCAGGAGGAGGTAAGAACCCGAGGGCCATTCACCCTACACCTCATTCTCCTGACTGGACTGTAAAGGGACATGTTTCGAAGCCAGGCTGGAAGGTCTTATGAAGTCGCACAGCTTAGTAAATAATTATATGGCCCAGAAAGTTTTAGGGCTGAGAAGGAAAAACCACGAACTTCAGAGCCAACGCTAACATTTATTTATGTGCTAAGAGGTGATAGGGAAAGACAGGATTGCAGACCAGTCAGAGATATGCAACTGTACCCACAAGCACCTTAATGGACTCAGTCACTTTCATCATTGTGAACAAAGCTTTGGTTCACATGTGGATTTTAGTAGATGTGCTGAAACTGGAATGGTTCCTTGAAAATCCCTGTATTATTCTATTGCAAATGAGCATGGGATTATGGGACTTGTAGTTCTACTCTTGACATAATACTGCTGTACTTTGATAGTGAGACTACCATATGAGTGTATGTTTTGAATGGCTATGGATGGATTTTTGGAAAGTTTGTGTCTAGCTTATGTATAACGTTGTGTGTTGTTCACTCTTGGCTTTGTCTTCTTGTGTGGTGGTTTGTTTAGAATTGAAATGTTGATTAGGATGATACAGTATTTTTACTGATGTGGATTGCCGTCTGCAAAGAGAGGAGGTAGTCACATGGCTGGCACCATCACACTGTCCTGATTTTCTATCCTCAGGTCAAGATTCCGACTCGGACAGTGACCTCTCCCTGGATGAGGAGCGCAGTCTGTCCATCCCTTCATCAGAGAGTGAGGAAAATGTCCGTCATCGTGGCAGGTTTCAACGTCAATTCAAGCGGGCAGCGCATAGCGAAAGGCTCCTCACTAACCCATCTAACCACAACCCGAAAGGTAAAGAGAGAAATCCAAGAGAATACCAAATATTTGAACCCTATAAATACCCTGCATTGCTGGCCTCTCTTGTATTGAATGGTCCAAGGGGAAAATAAACAGACAAGGCTCAAGATGTCCCAGTTATGTGCGTGTTTTAAAGCAACAATGTGTTCTAACTGCTTGTTATACAGAACTACGAAGGCTCTGTAACTAGTGTCAATTCCTATGTACAATCTGTCATATGTTCTGATATACCATGATGCCATCTAGGCTGAAGTCACATCTGTAGTTAGAGGATCTGTCATTGTAATAAGTGAACGAACCAGTGTAACAGGATACACTCTCAGAATATATTTGATCAGGCAGCCTACGAGTTCGAGGTGCTGTCTTGTTAGATTACCATCCTTCCCAGTAGTATGCATAGCTGAGTAGAGCAAAACAGAGGTGCACTCACTTATGAATAGAGCCTGACGAAGGCCACCACGATGCATGGAATGTTGCTTTTGTCTTACCACAGACATATGTGAATAAATGCCCTGGTTAGGGCTTCCTTCTCTTTGCACGAGAGTGTGTGTCTCTTTGACTCTACTCATCTGCACTTGCAGCACAATGTATGTTGGGAGTTGGGTTCTGGCCGAAGTGATGATGCCTGTCTGCAACAGGGAAAACCCAAGGGCTTTTGCATTTTTGTCTCCCAGATGTGGATGGCAACGACCTCATGTCCTACTGGCCAGCACTGGGGGACAGTGAGATTCAGTCTAATTCACTGCAGAAATGGGGATCTGAAAGGAAGCTTGGTCTTGACCTCAATAAGGATGCTGCAAATAACAACCAGCCTGAACTGACCAGTGGGGATGAGAACTCACTTACACATTCCCACAGGCAAAGAAAAGGTAACCATATCAGGCACCCCGTGGGGTGGAATCCTAGCAGCACGTTTCTGGTGTTATAGTCGGTAGGGATGTTTGTTAATGGGAGACGGTAAACAGGAAAATCTGTATGGTTATCATTACTACTCCATTAAAGGTTGGTGCGGTGTGGACTCAGGGAATAAGGGATTCACTTATTATAGTTGGCGGAGGCTGGGATTGAACCCATGAGCTTTGTACCTAAGAGCAACAGCTTAACTCCTACACCACTTATCCACCCAAGATACAAAAGCAGAATGTCCATTAGACTGAAGCTTGGGATCTCCATGTATCTCAGCCTCCAGGTGAAAACTCAAGATGTTTGGGTACCAACAAATAAGATGTGATTGGTTCCCTTACTGTATCTGTGAAACTAACAATAAAACAGGTTCAATGTAGCAATTGCCCAGTGACTGTTCAGCATTTAATTCTATGATTGAGAAGCCCTAATCGTAGAAATCGTTTCACTTATTCTATGCCGCATCTTGTTTTTATATATTGCAGGCCCTTAACAAATCTATATATTTTTTCATCCAGTTCTGCATATTTTTTCCATAGGCTAATAAAATAGTCGGCAAAGCTAACGTTAAGGTTTAAATAAAATATGATACTGCATATATATGAGATGATTTTGCCATATGGCACCTTTAATATTATATTCTAATCAACATTATAAAAAAAATTCCTTAATTACATTTGTTTTTGTTACATTTAGGTATTTTGAAAAATCGTCTTCAGTACCCACCAGCTTTGCAAGGTTTGGCATCAATGGGCAAGATGACAAATGAGTTATCATGGTATAAAACGTCCACTCTGGGCCACCGGGCTGTTCCTGCAGCTTCTTATGGCAGAATGTACTCTGGAGCTGGCAGTCTTTCTCAACCAGCTAGCAGGTACTCATCCCGAGAACAACTTGACATGTTAATGCGAAGGCAAATGTCCAGAGAGCAGCTAAGCAGGAATAATTCAAGAGAACTTCTTGAAGCTGTACCCAGCAGACATGGATCCAGGGAGCAACTAGATACCATACCAAGCAGGCATGGCTCAAGAGAGCAACTGGATATTATTTCTAGCCAACATGGATCTAGAGAACATTTGGAAAGTATACCAAGCAGACATGGATCTAGAGAAGATCTAGATCAGTCTGACATCCAAAATGACAGAAGAGATCACATGAACTCAGTGCCTCAAAGGCATGGTTCTAGAGAACATCTAGATTCATTACCCCATAGATTTGGGTCAAGAGAGCAGATTGACCCAGGGCTGGTAAGAGAACTTTCTCGAGAATGGATAAACACTTTGCCAAGTCGGCAAGTATCTAGAGATCGAGTGGACTCTTTACTAACCCGACAGACTTCTAAAGAACAGCTAGATGTTCTGTCTAGAAGACAGCCTTCAAGAGACCAACTAGCATCAGCTAGGCAACCATCAAGGGAGCAGTTGGACTTTTTATCCAGGAGATCTAATTCCAGAGAGCAACTGGATACAGTGCCTAGTACGCATTCATTGAGAGATAATCTAGAACCTCTTTCCACAAGCCAACCATCTAGAGAAAATGTAGAAACCCTCTCAAAAAGGCTTCCTTCTAGGGATAATCTTGAACCACTCTGTAGAAGACAGCCTTCCAGAGAAAATCTACAAGCCGTTCCCAGTCGTCATCCATCCACAGAACAGCTAGATATCCTTTCTTCTATCCTTGCGTCATTTAATACATCAGTTCTTTCCTCCACCACTCCTTCAGGCCAGCAGACAGTGACTCCTTCAGTACAGAATTCCTCAACCCCCTCTGTGCTGTGTCCATCCACACCTCATTCTGCTACATCAAACAGCATCTCCGAGATGTCTGCAGATTCTGAGTAAGTGCTACATATAATACGTTTTAATAGGCTCCGGTACATTGTATGAGACAAACATAATAATGAAACAACAATAGCATCCAGCAAACTGAAGTGAGGGACAACTCACCAAGGTCATAGTCACAGTCAGAGTAAAACTTGGTGCCACAAGACTAGTCTATCCTGGCAAAGATAGCATTAAACTTTTTAAAGTATAAAAGAGTGTAGCACACCAAGCAGCAATAAAATAGCAACAAAAGCAAAAAAATCAAGCCGTGTTTAATGACTGAAATCACAAAGAAAACTATCCAACGTTTCGATGTAACCACCTTCCTCAGAGATACAGTAACAACAAAACATACCTGTATATATACACCCACAGAGCACCCTCCACCGGCTCTGATGTGCGTGGTCTGTGAGCTTCATAACAAGACATCTCTTTAGAGCTTGTGTTTACTAGAAAAATAGAGAATATTTAGGGTGTCCCATTAGTATCACAGCCTGCCCACCTCGTTTTATTTGTGCTTAGACATTCTATTGGCCCACAGGGCGCGGGAGCTTTGAAACTCCATTACGTGATCCCTGCTAGCTGAGTGGAGTAGCTACCGGCACTCACTACGGAGGTATGTATCTCCAGAAGCAGGGGGTCCCCAGTGGAGAATATAATGGGGTTCAGCTCTGAAGAAATCGCTAGCTTGGATTGCCTTTTTAAGTTGATCTAAAATGACATTGCAATAAGATTGAGGCCCTTCTTCTCCTACATGTTTTTTGAGCTAGCCCCTTTGGAGAACAGGTTGAGGAGCCTCGCTGTAAAGTAAACAGGGATTATTATTGTGATCTGTAAAAGGTCAAGCCCCCCCCAAAAAGCACAATACTTTGTTATTGTTTTCTAGCACAGGGGGATGCTCAACTCCAGTTCTCAAGTCTCCCTCGGCAGGTCAGGTTTTCAGGATCCCAGCTTCAGCACCTGTGGCTCAATCAGAGGCTCAGTCAGTCAGGGACTGATTGAGCCACCTGTGCTGAAGCTGGGATATCCTGAAAACCTGACCTGTTGGGAACAGGGGGGGGGGGAGGGCTTGAGGGTCAAACTTGATCACCCCTGTTCTAACGTATCCTTGCAAAGCTTAGGTAAGCATGTAACCATGAGGGTCAAAACCATTACTTTCTATGCAACGTTGGTTTTGACTTCATGAGCAAACACGTGTACAGCATAAAAGCAGAAATGTGAACAATTGCTGTGTAGAGTTCTTTGTAATGTTGAGCCTCGAGGCCTGACTGCAGAACGGAGTATAGGTAATAGTGGGACTTTTACCGTTCTTACTGCAACTTCCTTTATAGAAAAAGGGAGGAACCCAGATATTAGTGACCGTAAAGCAGAATAAAAACATTACAGGGCTTATTCTCATAGCTCCGAAGCTGTCATTGCCAAACCGCTCAGTTTGGCATGTACAGAAGGAGCGGAATAAAATGCGGGGGGGGGGGGGGGGGAACTATTCTCTATTGCAAATCACTTCTTCTAAACCGCTTCTAAAACAAAAGTGACAACCACCCTGGTTTAACGGCCAAACTGCCCGGATTGCACGCGTTTTGGAAGCAGAATGTCCTGAGCTGGTGCTAACTCCATCCCCAGTCTGACTGATGGGTTTCGCTCTCTCAGCCAAACCCATATATCAGGCTCTGGATTTAACTCACAATACCAAAAAAAAAATTCCAGTTTTTAGAAGCGGTTTGCATGACGGAGGTACGAGAAGTGCAGTTTTAATTTTAAAAAATGTGAGTTGGAGGCTTTTTTGGACAAACCGATCGGATTGGCTGAGCCGGAGTGAAACCGCTTCTAAGAAAGCCTTTTAGAATTCTTGGACATGCAAGATGGGCTCACAGAATAGCAAAGCACACCAATCCCATCGGGAAGGGCACTTTAGAAGCGGTTTATCACACGTCCGAGCTACTACAATCATCCCCCAATGTATTTTAATCACTTGTATTTTTCTCTCCTTTGTAAAGATTAGTGAGAAATGACGCTCACTCTTGAAGAGCCTTATTAGAGACAATAACAAAAAAAACGGAGAAGCTGCCGGCAACTGTGTGTGTGACCACCTGGCCACATATTGGCAGACAGAAGTGTGTAGTCCAGTAGCCAGCTGGCCTGAGAGGTGACTGAACAGGAAGAAGTCAGAAATCTCAGGTAATTCCATCCACCAACAGCAACGACATTCTAACCCGAAGAGAAGGAAAACCAACACGGGAAGGAGCAGAGCACGGAGGATCCGGGGGAGCGTGCGTTAGAAAGACGCCATACAGCTGCTGTAACTACACATCAACTGAAACAATTGCTATGGAAGCTTCCTTTCAAAAAGTCCATCACTGGTGGGAGCAAGCGCAAAACAAACGGACCAGACTTTTTTTAAAAAAAAAAAATACATTTTGTACCTTTGTAACCAGAGCTAAAAGAAGAATTTCTATCCTTATTTTTACGGATTTTATGTCGATGTCATTCCAATGAAGATGCTGTTCTTAATGGGGCTTTGTAAAGTGATAGATCTTAAAAAGGAATCTTGCAGAGCTTGAGGGGAGAAGGGGATGGGCTTGGATTTCGAGAAGATAGTGTCACTTTTTTTACCCAACCATAATGTGTGGTTGAAACCTATTCGAGCTTCCCATTGTAAAGCCAGTAAAACCACCACTGATGAGACCCCAACGGTCGAAACCGCTGTCCGTGAGTAGGGCGACGACTGACTATACAAGTCTTTTACCCCCCGGTTGTGCTGCAATATCTGTGCAATACGGCAGGCATAAGCTTACAGGCGCCAATGTTAAAATGGACATGAAGCAAAAAGGCGACATTATTTGGATGTCATTTCCCAGAATCCCTGGCTGCAGTGGAAGCACTGTATGCTAAGAGATAATGGGGAATGCAGTGTTGCAGACCTGTCTTACGTGAATGTGCTCACACGCGGGATATCTATTTGCAAGAAAATAGTGGAAAGCCTGACATTTTTTGGTTCCAGATTAGGCAGATACTGTACTTCATAGCAGACGTGCTGAGTGAGGAAAGCCCTGTAACAAAATCAAACGTAGATTTATAGGAGGGGAGCAGGAGGGCAAGCAAAAAAGAAACAGTTTCCACATTACTTGACCTGTCCTTTGATGCCCAAAGCAGTATCACCACTATGCACACTTCTGAATTAATTAGGACAGAATGTTTATGGAGCTTTAAAACGTTTGTTTAACATGTAACCGAGTTTTTCTGGTCTCTGGTGAAATTCCCACCGAGAAGCTTTAGCAATCAGACTAGAAGAAGAGAAGGCCATTTAAGTTGTAGAGATTTCAGAGCTGATATTTACATTCATTTGTGATACTGAGGTAATAGTCAGCAAGACTTTCTGTTCCCAAGTCCATACATTGTATTAAACAGTATTTCGCACACACACAAAATAATCTGCATGAGCATTTTGACCTATGTTCTTTAAAAAAAATTGTCTGACTTTGTTTTATCCTTTATTTTTTAACCTCTCAGAGTAGACATGGGCAGCTGTTTATGTCAAGGTTACCAGTCTACTATTTTCTCCACAACAGGTTACTCTTTCTTCAACCACAGGCACTAGAGGGCACTAGAGAGCATCATGCATCACCTTTCATTGTTAAGGAAATACCTGCGTCTCTGCTGATGTTTCCCGAACGTTGCTCAAAGATTCTTATCATCACATTGCTCTTCTACCTTTTAATGTCTCATCTGTCCAAATATCAGGCCCTCCAGCAAAGGGGCTCATGGTGGATACACAATTGCGTTGATATGCAATATCTGCCTTCATTTGCACTTTACAAAATCAAGGCGTAAAGAGAAGGAATGGATTTTTTTTACAGTATATGTCACTTCTCCGGGCGGTTTGCTGATATTGTCTAATACAGGGGTAGCCAACTCCAGTCCTCGAGAGCTACCAACAGGTCAGGTTTTCAGGATAGCTCTGCTTTAGCACAGGTGGCTCAATCAGAGGCGAAGACTGAGCCTCTGAGCCACCTGTGCTGAAGCAGGGATATTGGAAAACCTGACCTGTTGGTAGCTCTTGAGGACTGGAGTTGGCTACCCCTGGTGTAATACATATCACTGAGATTGTGTAGTTACTGTACCAGTGCAAGAGAAATGTAGCCGACAATGAAACATTATAGAGTAAAGTTGCTGCCTCTCTATTAATAATAATAATAATAATACCAAATTGGTTATGAAACGGAGGAAACCTCTTGTTTGACGTCTCTACATATCGTTCTCAAAACAGATTATTTGTTTCTGCTAAGAATACTTGTGCCATACGTACTGTACAAGCCTCTTACTGAGCTTGGCTGGTAACACAGGAACTTTACTTGCAAGAGAATCATGTTGATTTTTTTCCGTCCTTGAGTTTTCCTTTTGCTTCTCCAAAGGATCCTAAACCTACCAATATTTAAATGATGTGCTGTATAGTCCATTGGCATATTACAGAATAAGCCCCCTTTAGCGGAATGGGCCATTTGGCCGCGGGCCATTTTTCCGCGACCAAATGGCCGCCGGCGCTTCGCCGCGTCTCACCCCGCCGCTGCAGTGGATCCATCGCTGGAATCCCCAATGCCGGACTCTTCTAAGGTAAGTTTAATTACTGTTTAGGGTATAGGGGGTTTATTTAATAGGTTTCAGTGCTATGGGTAGGGGGTTTTAGGGTAAGGGATTAGGGTAAGGGGTTCTAGGGTAATGAGTTAGGGCTTCGGGTAAGGGTTTAGGGTACAGGCTTAGGGTTGGGGTTTTAGGGCAGGGGTTTAGGGTAAGGGTTTAGGGTAAGGGTTTATGGCAGTGGTTTTAGGGTAAGGTCTTAGGGTTGGGGGTTTAAGGTAAAGGCTTAGGGTTGGGGGTTTAGGGTAAGGGATTAGGGCAGGGGTTTAGGGTAAATCACTTATCTTAGCACCGAAGTAGCCGGGTCCGGCAGCTTCCACGGCGGGGTGCCACGGTGAAGCACCTGCTGCCATTTGGTCACGGCAAAACCCCCCTTAGAATAGCGTGTTGGCTGTGAAAACACCTCCCAGAGTTTTCTACGCAATCACTTTGGCATCAGGAGGATTGTGCTGGTTTAATCTCTTATGCCCAATATTCTGCTCGGACTGAAACCACTGGGGCAAGGGAGACCACACCCTTCAAACGTTATGGATGTAAGGGGTTACTTGAACAATGCTGTGAATATATACAGTAGAGCAGGACTGGTCAACTCCAATCCCAATCAGTGGCTCAGTCACCAACTGATGTAGAGTTGTTAGCTGAAAATGTGTCAATGGAAAGCATTTCTGTGCCAAGAGCTGCAGTCAGGCCTGTCTTTACCAGTATTTAAGAGGACCTGTTCCCTGTCCCATTATAAGACTGCGCCTATGTGGCTGTTAAACATTCCTGGTGAGGGCTGCCACTTATAACCACGAATCCCCGCATATTATTTCATTAGGATCATTATTCATTACAGTGGCCCCTAACATGGGTGGGTGGTGGATACCTCCATGTTTCAGGCAAGAACTGCTGCCTGGCCCTGATTTCTTGTTCATGTCCAACTAGTCCAGGTTTTTTCCATTTCCCAACCTTATCTAACCATGCAGGAAAGCAAAAGACTCGTTAAAATCCACAGCACTCTTCTTCATTGTCATCCGTTTTGTCAATCACTCAATACAGTATTTGACCAGTGTTACACCGATGTTATTATTTCCTATTAAGCATCAATCTTTTCATACTACAGTACATGTGCATATCACTCTAATTCTACACAATAACAATGATAAACGGTGTGATTTTAATGATATTAGTGCAGCTTCCAACATATTTTACTAGCTGGAGCTAATCTGGAGTAGAGATGTGCAAAGCTTTCACCCAAGGTCGAAAACCAGGCTGCAAAAAGAATAGTGACCATATCCAAGGTCACAAGCGATTCTCTGGGCATTCCGTCCATGGGGATTGCAATTTGGCTTAATAGGCTCATTTGCCAAATGATCTGAAATCTGTAGATCTGCTTAATGCTGGGATACCATCTTTCGCTCACTGGCGAAATTTGGCTGAAAGCGTCCTGATTTGGTGACATTATTAAACCTTTGAGGCTTTGGGAAACATTTAGCAAGGATTCGAATTTCAGGTTGGGAAATGCTGCGTTTTGGCCGGTTTTGCAAATCTCTAATCTGGAACCAGAGGGAAATTCTATTTCAGGGCGAGATTTATCCATATAGACTGGAACAAACAGCTCCGTCCCAAAAATGGAAGCAGGGCAAAGTAAGTGACAGCGCGTGTTGCTTAACTCCCTTGTAGTACTGGGAATTTGCCATTTACAACTGGGTAGGAAAACTCCTCGATCATTTCAAATGTTACTGGGAGCTTCAAAAACATGCAACCTGAAGTTTACCCAAAAGCACAGAATATGTAAAAAAAAAAAAAACCCAACAAAAAAAAAAAAACGTATAAATAAAATGGGGATTCTTCTGAATGAAAACTATTAATGCAATTTGGAAAATGGTGCAGTATGTTCATATATACATATATCTATCTATATATTTATATATGCATACATACATACGTGTGTGTGTGTGTGTGTGTGGTTTCGGTGTGTTTTGTTCTTAGCTCCATGTTTGTTATCTGTTGTTTAAACAGACACACAAAAAAAAAACAAAGTTGTTTACATTATATTTTCAGGATGTATATAAAGATTGAAACTCAGAATTCTATTTGTTACGCATATTTATACTACTGCCTATTTATTTTAATGACGTGATTCATTTGTATGCAAGTTTGTTTTGTGTTTTGATAAATATTTACGGTATACTGTTGATCACCAAAAAAAAAACAAAAAAAGTCTCTTTTTTTATTTTTTTAAAACCAACGATAAAGGAAATGTAATAGAAAATGTTTATAATTTCTTTTTTTTTTTACCTCGTTTCTTTACAGCAAACAAGTTTTTATTTTAATTTTGTACATGTTCTTATGACAATGAATATACAATATGTATTCGAAGAAACTGCAATATCCACTTACAAAGAAATGCCGGTACAGCTAGATATTGTGAAGTGCAGGAGGGTGACTGTAACTTCAGCAAGTGAAAAAGCAATGAACTAAATGACTTTCTTTAAAAAAAAATTTTTTTAAAGAAATATCAGAGTTATTTTAAAATTGGTCAGATATCTGGAAACAGTGGAACAATGTAAATTGTATTTTTTACATTTTGAGTATTTATGAATTTTGATAATACACTTCCCTGTTTTGCAAAACTAAAATAATAATTCTGTCCTTTTGATAAATACTCACAGTATTATTGTTATTAAAAGCCAATCGAATTCTTGGTAGGTACTGACTAGTTAATTAACATAGAGGATATTAATTACATGACTGGATAATTGATAATCCCAGACAAATTTAGGTGTTTTTTTGTTTACTGCACCAACAGATTCTGCCACTTGGAATAATAATAATAATTATTATTATTATTATTACATGCCCTGTTCAGTTATTGTATTATATATGTAAACTCATAGCAGCCAAATCATTATGCTAACCAATGATGCTGTTAATTGGTAGGGTGACCAGATGCAGTGTGTGTACGGGATAAGATAAGCCAGTCCTGTGTTTGCAGATCCCCTGTGGAAAATATTTTGCGATATGACTGCTATACATATAAAACCAGGACTAATGTACCTTATCCATGATACTGTAGTTATAATGTATCACCTACTGAGAACATCACAGTCGGGCTCCAGACTAATAAAAAGGACATCAACCTGTGCTGGTTTTTCAAACTGGGATGGCAGATTTAAATGACTTAATCAGCATCATTTACCTTGGGAACCTGCTCCACATTATTGATGGAGTACCAGAGGGCACGCGAAAGAACCAGCCCCGTTCAGGGGCGGCCAACACCAGTCCTCGAGCGCCACCAACAGGTCAGGTTTTCAGGATATCCTTGCCTCAGCACAGGGGGGCTCAATCGACGACTGAGACACTGATTGCGTCACCTGTGCTGAAGCAGGTATATCCTGAAAACCTGACCTGTTGGCGGCCCTTGAGGGCTGCAGTTGGCCACCCCCTGAACGTGCCGGATAAATCCCCAAACCACATTTAAAAACCAGCACTGGCTGAAATAAGACCCCGGGAGCACCCACTACCTACAAGAAAAGCGTGCCAAAAAGCAGGTCCTGAGTGGTTTGAGGAGCTGGTATAATAAGGCTCAAATGGACCCAGGTCTGTATTCAGAACCGTGCTTCTTTTTATTCCTATTCCCCACAAGCAAACACAGGTTTACAATCCCCCAGTGTTTGAGAAAGAAATTAAAACCCGGAACAGAGAGGATCTGTTTAAGGGGACCACGGGGCGGCCTCAAGTTATAATAAATATTGCCACCCCAAGCCATCCACTGATTTATTGCTGCAGGGGTTGGTCAACCCCTGTCCTCAAGGGCCACAGACAGGTCAGGTTTTAAGGATATCCCTGCTTCAGCACAACATGGCGCCATCAGTCCCTGCTTCAGCACAGGTGGTGCAGTCTCCCACGGAGAAACCGATTGAGCCACCTGGGCTGTTGATGGCCCTTGAGGACTGGAGTTAACCAACCCCTGCAGCAATAAATCAGTGGATGGCTTGCATTACTGGAACAGGGTCCCCTGCATTACTGGAACAGGGTCCCCTGCATTACTGGAACAGGGTCCCCTGCATTACTGGAACAGGGTCCCCTGCATTACTGGAACAGGGTCCCCTGCATTACTGGAACAGGGTCCCCTGCATTACTGGAACAGGATTTGGTGCTCAGAATGTATGAGGAAGAGCTTGGGAAGAGCTTGTGTCTCCACATAGGATGTTGTTCCCAGTAGCTCAGCAGGTATATGAATGTAATACTGGGGGGGGGGGGGGGATCGTTTATTTATGTATTTATTTCTTTATTTGAGCAAACTTGTTTTTCTTTCCTTTTAATTTTGTGTGTTGAGGAGTTGAAAAAACAGAAATACATTCCTTTTGTTTCTTGTAAAATTGTAAAATGGAAGCGCCAGATTTGACAATAAAATACTGCGAAACTGATCCGGTCTGTTCTTTCTGTAAGGGTCGCTTTTAATAAATGATCTTTTACTAATCCCATGAATGGTTTCATCCTTGCTAGAGACATAATGGACCACATTTCGGCTCACCATTAAAATAACTGTGTCATTATTAATCCCAGTTATCCAATCGCTAGTCCTAAGGGATATAGTCAGAGACAGCGGATCTGCCCCAACCCGTTTCCCGGACTTTCTCACATTTTCCCCCAAAATGTGTTTCGCGGTGTAACATCTGCTTCTAGATTTGGTCGGTTCTGATCGGCGCAGATTAATCAAAAACGTCATTGGATACAACCGTGGGCGTATTTGTAGAATCCAATCCGTTGGCGGATTCTTAAGAAGTTTGAGTGAACCAAAGCCGCCCGCCATGCAGCAATGGAGGTAAATATTGATGCAATAGCAGCGCCTCTATGTACTGTTAGAATGGGTCCATGGTGGGTCAGTGCGTGCGACCATGTGAGGGGCTTCGTGCTTCGCTCTAGCTGGAGCAATGCGTGCCCTGTAGTTGGACGCGGCGAGGGGGCGTGTCGTGGGTGTGGCTGTGACGTCATAGAGCTGGTTCGCCCTCATTGGGCGAACTGCTACCCGGCCGTCACACGAGGAAACAAATGTATCTGTTTCCTCGCTCATCGCGAGCGCCGGCGCCTCTGGTCGTGCGCTCTGAAGACATCCTCATAGAGGATCATATATATTACTGATTGCGCCACGTGCGCACTCCTCCACGCCATCTCGCCCAGCATGGCTCTGCGTTTATCCTTGTTATATATACACAGAATTGATATAGGATCCTCCATGCACACGCCAAGATCACCCGCCTGCAATACCATGAGTTAGTATGAATATTTAGCTATTTCCAGAATGCGTTTCCCATGTGTTTTTGTTTTTCGCTGACATGAGTTTTACTAGAATCCGTGCAGGGAACTACGGGCATTAATGGTGCGGTTCTGTGGTCTTTATCATTAGACACCTTATACAGAGCAAGAAACACAAAATATTAATAAAACCCTGCTTCACTGCAGAATGAGGTGAGCAATGTGTCCCCTTTGTCTATATCTGTACAGGCAATTCACACACACACGTTCCTACTGTGAGTTCTCTCTAGAGGTGCTTCTGTTCATTAAATAATTAATAGCTTGTCCGCCCACAATCATTTGGGGTTAGAAGAGGATAAATGGCTCTGCTGCCTTTTAATGGACCAGCATAAATATCCCTTTATTATATAGGAACAAAAGTACAATCGTGCAATAAAATGCTCTAAATGTATCAAATATGTATTTCAAAGGGACGTTTTTTCCTGTGATTTGCTTTATGTACTAAGCACCACAAAAAGGGGCATTTTGGGTGTAAATTGGACACACGACAATTTCAAATTTGATTGCGCTTGTATGTAGCTATTTACCAATGTTATTTTTCTCCAGGTACGCCCTATGCGTCCAAGATTATTTTTTGTCACACATGTTGCTGCACGGAAATGGAAATTACAATAGGATTAGGTGTATTTTATTATTCATAACTAGTATTAGCAAATATAAGTTATTATATTATTTTCAGTAGCCATACTCTAAAAATAATACATTTTGGTAACCCATACAGTATAGGTAAAAATCCGCGCTGCATCCAATACATTTTTGTTTGATACATAGCAACTTCATTTTGTGCTAAACATATAAACAGACTTTTCAAAATTAGATACAATTGTGTGTAGGATATACCCCACACATGTGTATTCTGAGCGCCAATATACCGGACTATACTTGTGGTTAAAGGCACACGGTGAAGAAAAAAAATGTTGCTATATAAAACACGGACGGCCATCTCAAGTTGTCAAGGGCCACCAACAGGTCAGGTTTTCAGGCTATCCATGCTTCAGCACGGGTGACTCAATCAGTGGCTCAGTCTTCGATTGAGCCACTTGTGCTGAAGCAGGGATAGCCAGAAAACTTGACGTGTTGGTGGCCCTTAAGGACTGGAGTTGGCCAACACTGACATAGACACACACAAGTGCAATAAAATTTGTGATTACAGTCTGTCAATGTTATGCCAAAATTTCAATATGCGACTCTTGGTGCAGTACATAGGTCCCTCTGTTTCAGGTAAACGTTTTCTTAGCATAAACAATGCCTCCTTCTACATCATTTGTGAGCAGCCCTTGTTTTTGTAATAACCTCAGCCGGGCAGAACTAGAAGGGACAGCACAGATCCTCAATGCATTTTAAAAAGTTGGGATTTTTAAAAACCAGCAAAGCGGTTACATTTGGAATAAGGCTGAAAATGACAAATACGCACGGCTGATGCACCTTTTTCTGCTGACTGCGTGTGCAGGTGTTTCTCAGATGTGTTTTCTTGTATTGGCTTATAATGTTGTTGCGCCAGTCTTGCATACTGTTGTACAAAAGCAGGAGAGTATTACTGTCTAGGTCAGTGTTTTTCAACCAGGGTTCCTAGGAACCATTGGTATCCCCCGGCATGTCTAAAGGGTTCACTGCAATTTTCTGCTCATTTGAAAATTGTATCAAATATACAGAAGAATTTACAATGCATCTGATCTCAGATGCGCTATTAGAGAGGGTTTGGGTTCCTTACAATGCATTTGATCTCAGACGCGCTATTAGAGAGGGTTGGGGTTCCTTACAATGTATTTGATCTCAGATGCGCTATTAGAGTGGGTTGGGGTTCCTTACAATGTATTTGATCTCAGACACGCTATTAGAGAGGGTTGGGATTCCTTATAATGTATTTGATCTCAGACACGCTATTAGAGAGGGTTGGGGTTCCTTACAATGTATTTGATCTCAGATGCGCTATTAGAGTGGGTTGGGGTTCCTTACAATGTATTTGATCTCAGACACGCTATTAGAGAGGGTTGGGGTTCCTTACAATTCATCTGATCCCAGATGCGCTATTAGAGAGGGTTGGGGTTCCATACAATGCATCTGATCTCAGACACGCTATTAGAGAGGGTTTGGGTTCCTTACAATGCATTTGATCTCAGACGCACTATTAGAGAGGGTTGGGGTTCCTTACAATGTATTTCATCTCAGATGCGCTATTAGAGTGGGTTGGGGTTCCTTACAATGTATTTGATCTCAGATGCGCTATTAGAGAGGGTTGGGATTCCTTACAATGTATTTGACCTCAGATGCGCTATTAGAGAGGGTTGGGGTTCCTTACAATGCATCTGATCTCAGGCACGCTATTAGAGAGGGTTGGGGTACCTTACATTGCATCTGATCTCAGACGCGCTATTAGAGAGGGTTGGGGTTCCTTACAATGCATCTGATCTCAGACACGCTATTAGAGAGAGTTGGGGTTCCTTACTATGTATTTGATCTCAGACGCGCTATTAGAGAGGGTTGGGGTTCCTTACAATGTATTTGATCTCAGATGCGCTATTAGAGAGGGTTGGGGTTCCTTACAATGCATTTGATCTCAGACGCACTATTAGAGAGGGTTGGGGTTCCTTACAATGTATTTGATCTCAGATGCGCTATTAGAGTGGGTTGGGGTTCCTTACAATGTATTTGATCTCAGACACGCTATTAGAGAGGGTTTGGGTTCCTTACAATGCATCTGATCTCAGGCGCGCTATTAGAGAGAGTTGGGGTTCCTTACAATGCATCTGATCTCAGGTGCGCTATTAGAGAGGGTTGGGGTTCCTTACAATGCATCTGATCTCAGACACACTATTAGAGAGAGTTGGGGTTCCTTACTATGTATTTGATCTCAGACGCGCTATTAGAGAGGGTTAGGGTTCCTTACAATGTATTTGATCTCAGATGCGCTATTAGAGAGGGTTGGGGTTCCTTACAATGCATTTGATCTCAGACGCACTATTAGAGAGGGTTGGGGTTCCTTACAATGTATTTGATCTCAGATGCGCTATTAGAGTGGGTTGGGGTTCCTTACAATGTATTTGATCTCAGACACGCTATTAGAGAGGGTTGAGTTCCTTACAATGTATTTGATCTCAGATGCGCTATTAGAGAGGGTTGGGGTTCCTTACAATGCATCTGATCTCAGATGCGCTATTAGAGTTTGGGTTCCTTACAATGCATCTGATCTCAGGCGCGCTATTAGAGAGGGTTGGGGTTCCTTACAATGCATCTGATCTCAGACGCGCTATTAGAGAGAGTTGGGGTCCCTTACTATGTATTTGATCTCAGACGCGCTATCAGAGAGGGTTGGGGTTCCTTACAATGCATCTGATCTCAGACGTGCTATTAGAGAGGGTTGGGGTTCCTTACAATGCATCTGATCTCAGACGCGCTATTAGAGAGAGTTGGGGTCCCTTACTATGTATGTGATCTCAGACGCGCTATCAGAGAGGGTTGGGGTTCCTTACAATGCATCTGATCTCAGACGTGCTATTAGAGAGGGTTGGGGATTCCTCATAATTTCACTTAGGGTTCCTTAACCAAAAAAATGTTGGAAACCACTGGTCTAGGTAGTGTGGAGGCAGTAGGACAGGGGCGGCCAACTCCAGTCCTCAAGAGCCACCAGCAGGTCAGGTTTTCTGGACATCCCTGGATATATGGTAATGAGCAGTTTATCCTCGGACGTCCGCTCATGTTAGCGCAGGATAATAATAACGCTGCCATATTTAGAACCTTCCGAAAGCTGCCGTAACTCACACCCAGACCCGGATCATCATGGCGTTATTTCTGGGAATAGCCTAAAAGCAACGTACTGAGTATACCGTAGGACTTAACCCTTTCATTACAAAAGGTTATGTGGCATATCTTATATATAAAAAACTCAAAATCTGTTTGTCTGTGGGTTTGTGCGCACTCCCATTGGCTGACTGCAGGGCGGGGCTTGCTTCTCATCGGCTGACTACGGGGCGGGCCTTGGCTCTCATTGAGAGGGAGGCCCGGTGCGTGCGCGAGTCAAAAGAATGGACAGCCTTAATTTATTCTAGTTGTACATTAATACAAATTATATATGAATTTATATTATTGAGGTATGTATAGATACTGTATACAGTATTGTACAGCCATACTTCATACAGTCATTATTACATGATGTACCATATAATTAAGTGATAAAATGAATAAGTGTAAAAATGATACATTTCTAATATTATAACAAGAATTGCATTAGCTTTTGGCCACGCAGATGAATATCTCCATTAATAGCGCTGCCTTAATAACGCACCTTAAAGTTTGACCAAGAAGTAGCTGTATCGGTTAATGACATTTCCTTCTTAAATCGCAAATTGTCTTACTTTAGTCCTGAATTTGTGAGTTCAAACCTAGACGGAACCATTTATACTCGAATCACTTCCTGTGACTTCCCGGGATACACTTTGACAATGAGATGGACATCTCCATGTATCTTCACCAATAAAATATATTACAGAGTGAAATATAGTACAAGACCTTGCTGTGCATTGGCAGAATATATATATGAGGGGATGGTTTTCAATCAACCTGGCAATACCTGTTGAGCAGGAACAAGGATGCAAAGTTTACTTTGGATCTTTTTGTAGGATCCTACTGTGTGTTTTTTGGCTCGGAACCTCTGCTTAAACCCCAATAAACAGAGGGACCGTCTGAGTTTTTATGCAGAGAAGAGTATTTCTCCCCCTCGGTTTGTATAACTAAACCTTGCTCATGGGTGATAAGAAGAGATACCACGTTGAGCGCTCAGTGCTTCACGAGGCTGATCTGGGAGGAACGTCATCCCAATCCATGGATGAAGTGCGACGCCTTCTCAGCACAGCAAGAAGGAAAGTAAGGTCAGTCTTAGATGGCAGGAAATACATATACTGTGTATTTGTTATGCTGTATGACTAGTGTGCTCTACACCAGGGGTACTCGACTTCAGTCCTCTAGCCCCTCCTAAGAGGTCAGGTTTTCAGGATTTCCCAGCTTCAGCACAGTCAAAAACTGAGCCTCTAATTGAATGTATGTCTTTATTTATATAGCACCATTAATGTACATAGCGCTTCACAGCAGTAATATACGTGACAATCATTGATTTGAGCCACCTGTGCTGAAGCAGGGCCGGTTTGAGCCATCTGTGCTGAAGCAAGGAAACCTGACCTATTGGGGGAGGGAGGTGGGGGGGGGGGGGGGGCTTGAGGACTGGATATGAGCACCCTGCTTTACACTGTGCAGCAAATCAGGCTCAATGTAAATCTATTTATGGGGTGTACCGTGTAAGGCATGGGTCTCAAACTCAGTCCCCAAGGGCCAGCAACAGGTCAGGTTTTCAGTCGAAGATTGAACCACATGCGCTGAGGAAGGGATATCCATAAAACCTGGCCTGCTGGTGGCCCTTGGGGACTGAGTTTGAGACCGCTGGCGTAAGAGCTGCACAATAGGTTATCCCACTCCCGATATCAGTGTCAGACAGAAGGATAATCTAACGAAGATATCCACGTCGGCTCGTTTCCTGCTACGTGAATCTGAATTAATAATAGGCAGAAACATCTTCACATGCGATCTGCACTTATTTTAAACACTGAAGTCTGTATTCTTGTATCGACTTTCAAATCGCATCTGTTGCTCCTCAATTAAAATGCTCAGATCCACACACACAAATTGCTAATGGGATGCAGTTTAAAGGGCAGCTGTTTTGGGCTGGAACCGCTCAACTATTCTTTGTTACCCTGAAGGGAAACAAACAGCCTCCTCTTCTCTTCTCAGTGAATACGACCCCGGCAGTTAATGCTAAGCACTTACATGATTAGGGGTCTATTTTTTTGGGGGGGGTGGGGAATGCGCAGAAGATACAGCTCAACCCTGTTATAACGCGATCCGTTACAACGCGGATCCGCTTACAACGCGATGCAAGCGCGGCTCCCACTTTTCATATTTATGAATACTTTACAACACGATTATTGGTATCTTAAACACTTTATTGTACAATGTATACAATTGTACATTATTTCTAACGCGATCCGCTTATAGCGCGATGTGATTCTTTGGACCCCAAGCACAGCGTTATAAGGGGGTTCTTTTTTTTATCAAAGAAAAAAAGTCAGATTTAAATCAATAGGATTTTTTCTTTGCTACATCCGCAGCAAATGTTTTTGCTCCAGAATTGCACCACATCGGGTTAATTTAGTGTCATGTTGGATAAGCTGTACTGAGCATCTCATCTTTCATTCGAATGAACCCGGGCCTCAGCGGCTGTGTGCCCCGTCTTTTCCAGATGTTCTCGCTCTGCAGCAAAGTCCATGTTGCTTCAGTTCCTTCCAATTCTCCGCTGGTTGCCTCGGTATCCCGTCAAAGAGTGGCTCCTGGGAGATATTATATCTGGTCTCAGTGTGGGGATTCTTCAGCTTCCACAAGGTAACAGAGCCCTTTGCATTTCGCTTGTGGTAGAGACAAAGCGAGAAACGCGCAGGGACACCCAATAGTTTAAAACGTTTATACTTATATGAAGAACAATATAAAAACAGTAATGCCCATACAGGAAAAAATATCTTTACAGCGTATATCACCGGTTCGAGGCACGGATGGATAGTGGTTCTCCGCGCATCCATTGCGGCTTCCAGTGTAAGCAGGAGAAGGTTGCGTCAGATGGATAAGCGCCTTCTCACTGGGGTCCGCTCCAGCGCACCTCCAACACAGGCAGGGCCGATCCTGTAGGTGAGGAGGGGAGGGAATGGAGGGAGGCAGATGTTCTTGATGCTCCCAGGTAATTGATAGGCATCCAGCAGGTCTGCCTCCGCACACACTTCGCAGCCTCATCAAGAGTCCTCCACTGTCCATCCGTGCCTGGAACCGGTGATATACGCTGTAAAGATCTTATTTTTTCCTGTCTGGGCATTACTGCTTTTTACATTTGTTCTTTTTGTAAGTAAAAAGGTTTTACATTATTGCGGTTCCCTGCGCGTTTCTCTCCTTTTCTCTTCTATTTGCATAGGTCGTGAGCCTCCTGAGATCAGCTGCGGGACGTTGACCCATGAGATTGACCCTTTGAGTGTCAGTGAGCTTGATATCCTTTTTGAACGCTACCAGCTTTTCCGCTCAACTTTTTTTGGACTTTATTTTTTCTACATGGACACTTTTTTGTTGCTTATGTATTTTTTGGGATTAGATCACAGCCGCATTATTTGTGTCACTTTTGCACTATTTACTAATTGCATTAGGGTAGAGTTTTCACCATTACAAGAGTACAGTATATAGTCTCCTTCATAGTAATGATATTTTTTATTACACCCCTACTGGTTTAATCACTTAGCGCATCCGATATCTTGTTATATTTCCCTTTTGATGCAGTAAATTTCCACCTCTGGATAAAGAACACACTGTCCTGTGTAATTACACTGTATCCTTCCGGAATGCAGACTATGGCATAGCATGGCAAAGGACTCCAAGTAACCCCAATGCGATTGTCTTGTATAAACAAGATCAATATTTTGCCCATAGCAGTTCAAAGATTGATTAAATAATAACTAAACAAAGGGGTTAATTTGGAACTATCTTTACCAAGAGAATGTGCCGTTTTGGGATTTGACAAATGATTGCATAGAAAGCTCACTGTTTGCAGATACAATGGCAATTATACACTGTTTTTGATGAACTTTTAACCTTGGTCTGCCTGCTTTGTTCTCTGCAGGTTTGGCTTATGCTCTTCTAGCTGGAGTGCCTCCTGTGTTTGGGCTGTATTCCTCCTTTTTCCCTGTCTTTGTTTACTCTTTCTTTGGCAAATCCAGACACATCTCTGCAGGTGAGTATGATGTATCTGAGCAGCGGGTACATGAGGCACGGCTAACATGCGCTGAACATATTTATGAAAATACATGAGGATCTCTGAGGAAGCACAAGTTGAAGTGAGAGATCCTTTACTTCCATTGTTCCAATGTCTTAACATGTGCTCAAAACTACACCTTAATAATGGTTTCCCAAGCTGACTGGTGCTGTGATTTTACATGGAAACTTTTGTCTTCTCTGCCCTTTCTTTCAAAGTTTCATTTCTACAAAAAGGAGCATTTAATCACATTTCACTGGTTCTACAATAGCTGCTGCTATTATCAGTCGAGGGGGATGGTGGCCCACCTTCAATGAGTAGTGATATTCCGAAAGACACTTTCTAACACTGGAAGATACCTTGTGACCTATGCACTTGAATGAGCTGGAAGGTGTGCTCTTCAGGCACTGGAATGTGTCCTCTTCAGGCACTGGAATGTGTCCTCTTCAGGCACTGAAAGGTGTCCTCTTCAGGCACTGGAAGGTGTCCTCTTCAGGCACTGGAAGGTGTTCTCTTCAGGCACTGGAATGTGTCCTCTTCAGGCACTGGAATGTGTCCTCTTCAGGCACTGGAAGGTATCCTCTTCAGGCACTGGAAGGTGTTCTCTTCAGGCACTGGAATGTGTCCTCTTCAGGCACTGGAATGTGTCCTCTTCAGGCACTGGAAGGTATCCTCTTCAGGCACTGGAAGGTGTCCTCTTCAGGCACTGGAATGTGTCCTCTTCAGGCACTGGAAGGTGTCCTCTTCAGGCACTGGAAGGTGTCCTCTTCAGGCACTGGAAGGTGTCCTCTTCAGGCACTGGAAGGTGTCCTCTTCAGGCACTGGAAGATGTCCTCTTCAGGCACTGGAATGTGTCCTATTCAGGCACTGGAAGGTGTCCTCTTCAGGCACTGGAAGGTGCCCTCTTCAGGCACTGGAAGGTGTCTTCTGGAATAGCATGACTTAGTAAAGATGGGCCTTATGACAAGTTCTTACTAAATATGTACGCTTTCCAAATAAACGTTGAGTAAGTGTAGCTGCAGTTTCAAGTGGAAGCAGAAGATGTATGGCTTCTTCAAGTGTTTTATTGTATGTATTTGGGACTGGTCCATTAAAGCGGTCTTCAGAGAATCTCGCTGGCTACTTTTTCCCCCCCAGGAACCTTTGCTGTTATCTCCATCATGATTGGCAGTGTGACTGAGTCATTGGTGCCCAATGAGAACTTTATGCTACCAGGGAATGAGACGCTTGTTAATACAACAGCAAGAGACAAAGCCAGGGTGGAGCTGGCGGCTGCCATGTCGTTACTGGTGGGACTATTTCAGGTGAAGAGCCTTTGCCAAAAACCAGTAAGCAGTCAGAATGCTTGATTTTAAAACAGCTCTGAGCTTGGGTTCCTCAATTACCTCTCATGAATGCCATAAGGTAGACTAGGGGTGCTCAACTCCAGTCCTCAAGCCCACCCCTCCCCCACCCCAACAGGTCAGGTATTTAGGATATCCCAGCTTCAGCACAGGTGGCTCAGTCAAAGACTGAGCTTCTGATTGAGCCATCTGTGCTTAAGCAGGGACTGATTGAACTACCTGCGTTGAAGCTGGAACTGATTGAGCCACCTGTGCTGAAGCAGGGATACCCTGAAAGCCTGGCCTGTTGGGGGTGGGGGGAGCTTGAGGAATGGAGTTGAGCACCCTTGAGGTAGAGGGAGTTGTCTCTAATCATTCAGGTACACATCATTCCAATGAGTGATATAACCTCACAATGAGTGAGACATGCTTCCATTGAGTGAGACACCCTTCCAATGAGTGACATACAAAGAGACTTCCTGTTTGTGAGCTAGTCTTCCTTAAGGTGAGATGGGATTCCACTGGTTTAGCCTTCCATTGAGTGAAACAGCTATTCCAGATAAGTTACCTTACAGCCCAGACCCAAAAGTCATCAGGTCCGCAGCAGGAATGTGTATTTTTGTCCGGGAAAGGACACCCATCCTCTCCTCTTTGCTCTCTGCAGGTTATTTTGGGCCTAGTGCAGTTCGGATTCGTGGTCACCTATCTCTCAGAGCCACTGATTCGGGGATACACCACAGCAGCCACAATCCACGTCACCGTGTCTCAGCTCAAACACATATTTGGACTGCCCGGCGCCTCTCAGAAATCTCAGCCGCTGTCTCTGATTTACGTGAGTTTTGCTGTTAAGCAGCATCTTTCTTTCCAACCTGTTTTTGTTTTTTGGAAAAGGGGCAGAAACACATTAAAGACATATTAAACAATCTGATATATAAGCTCTCTCATTGCTGTACTCACCCAGTAACTGCAGAATTCCATTGCCTTTTTGCTCTCAGAAAGTTATAACTATTTTATGCTTTAAGGAATACGCTCCAAATTCCCAAGTTAGGGCTTTGTGAGAACCTACACCCCTCATTCCCTGCTCTCACCTCTCGTGTGGCTCCTCTGTGACAGGCAGAATCACAGATTAAACACAGGACATGGTGGGAGTGACGTGTGAGAGGTGACATATTGGGAATAGGGATGGGTAAATTTTTTGGGGCAAATTTGAATCCACAGCGGATCGGGTGGTTCCTTTTGGTCCGCGAATTTCAGCAGATCCATCTCTAAAAGGATTGCTGCATCCACAGATTGGATTCTACAAATCCGTCCACGGGTTGTGTCCAGCGGTGGATTTTGATGAATCCACGCTGATTAAAACCATCCAAATCAGTTTGTGGATTTTACACCGGATTTTTTTTGGGGGGGGGGGAATGTGAGAAGATCCAGGGAACGGATTTAGGTGGATTCGCCCGTCTCTAATTGGGAAATTATTTTATTTTAATTGAGCATTTGCATTTATTTCTAAACATGTTAATTATTTGGAAGTGACAGGACAGAGGTAACCCCACGGCAGTGAGAGGCTACTGGGATCTGCTGTCCAACTGACTCACAATACAAGATAAAATAACCAGAGCGCTGATTTGCCACAGAAGAAATGCTGAGCTGTTTCATCATTGAACCACAGAAAATGACACAAAATTACGACAATTTGACTCACCTCGGCTGCCAATACTCACAACATGCCACTGAATCTCCGGCTTTCCCCCCCCATATATAGGACACTTCTGCATTTACCCAAACAATGTCTTACTATATGCACCTCTGCTGGGAGGTAGTTATATGCATCCACTACCATTTCAATGATGAAGTACCATCTCATGTTACCCCCCCTTAGCCTTTCATCCTCTACTCCAAGGGTGGCCAACTCCAGTGCTCAAGGGCCACCAATAGGACATATTTTAAGGATATCCCTGCTTCAGCACGGGTGGCTCAGTCTTCGACTGGCCAACTCCAGTCCTCAAGGGCCACCAACAGATCAGGGTTTACGGATATCCTGCTTCCGCACAGGGATATCTGAAGCAGAGATATCTGTAAAACCTGACCTCTTGGTGGCCCTTGAGGACTGGAGTTGGCCACTCCTGCTCCATCATCTTATACTTGGCTGATACACGTGATGTATTTCTCAGCGGTTGAGGTATTCTAAGGTGAACGCTGTCCTTTTCTCTCCTCTTAAGTCCCTTTTCAGCTTGTGCCGCAGGATTCACCTGACAAACATCGGCACACTCGTTGTCAGCCTCATCGCCCTGGTGTGTCTTTTTGCGGTTAAGGAAGTTAACCAGAGGTGTCGCTCCAAGATGCCACTTCCCTTCCCTATTGAGCTGGTGGTGGTAAGATAAGAAAAATGGATCTGTCCTCTATTCAAAATGTATCGCAGGAAGGGTGGTCAGGTGGCTTCTCCAAAAATACTGGACACAATGGTGAAAGATATGACATGCTCGACACACACCTCTCTCCGCTCCATGCTGTTTCCTCCTCTCCTTGTTCCCACCGTCAGGCTCCTGACACCACTTCCTGATTGGCTTCATTACCCAGCAGCAGTCAATCAGAGATGGAGAGAGCTGCCCAGACCCCTAGGAACAGTCCTGCTCTCTCCTTGCTCAGGAAAATCCCGCGGCCCCCCCAAGCCGGTCAGGTCACTATGTCCAGAGAGGTAATACCGGGATACACACACATGTCCAGTATTACCTCTCATTTTTTATTAGACAGTGTACAAATACAGGACACACCGGTTCAATACTGGACACCTGGCAACCCTAATTCACAGACTACAACATGATAAATTAGATGCTTTATTCAACATCCCACACACTGTTGGAGTTATGATATGGTACAAGAGGGTTACACAACCACTCTCCTAAATGTTATCCTTTAATAAGCCTTGGATAATACTCTTTAATAATATCCTTTATTTTAATAAACCACAAATATTATCCTTTAATATTATCCTTTCGTATTAACCTTTAATAAATATATATATATATATTTTTTTATTACAATGATTCTTTTTAAAACACATATAATTTTTTTCTGTTTTTTTAAATTATCTATATCTATTTTTGGGGTCGTTAAGTGACGTTCAAATGTTATCCTTACATAAGCCTGGGATATTATCCTTTAATATTAACCTGTAATAAACATAAATACACGCACATATCTATCTATTTCTCATCTCTATATATAGATTTATTTGAAATGACAATGAGATATATATATATTGTGTGGTGAAGACCTACTCTTGTCTCAAACAAGCAGAGCCAGTACAACCAACCCCACGCTGATGAGACCCAAAAGGTCGAAACAGTCTGTCTGTGAGTGGGTTTACTGACTTTGCATCCCATCCCAGGCTATGTTTAAGAGCGGTGTTTAAAGCAGCATGCATTGGCTTAAGGGTTGTTCATGTAATGTGGGCTTGAGACAAAAGGTGGCACTGTGTGCTCATTTGCATGTCATTTCCCAGAATCCCTTGCTGCAGTGGAAGTGCTATGTGTTGGGTGATAATGGTGAAAGGCAGAGTTGCAGACATGTATAAGACATTTGCTATATATACATATACACACACAAACACACACACACACATTTTCTCTGTTTCTTTTATTATCTATATCTATTTATGGGGTCTTTAAGTGACGTGACGTCACATGATACAGGATGCCTTGAGGCAGCGGCAACAAAGTAGCAAAGGAGGACATTTTGAAAGTAGCCATGTATGGGATCCTAGGAATGGGATACAACACTTCCATTTGTATATTAGCTAAGAAGTGTCCCACACAGCTCTGTTGTCTCTCTCCCCTTATACATCGTAGCAGTTCTCAGGGTATGTGATTTATATCGATTTTATATCAATTGAATGCACTTTATTTGACCATAATTGCTGTGTCTGACTGGCAGACTTGGAGAAGGTTAAACTGTCCTTTTAAGTGACGATCACATCACAGTCAGTGGGACTCTAATTACAGCCTCCTCTTTAACATCAGAGGGAAGGAGGGATGCGTATAAAACCTAAACCCTAAAACTAAGGATAAAAGCATTATTATCTCAAATTGACACCCATGCCTTCAGGCGACTGATATGAAAGAGTCATTTTTGCACCCGCACTGGAAGCATTAACCTCGCCTGCATACTGCTATATTAGCAATGTTGCTGTTATTTTCCTCCTTTTTACCTACTTCTTTGATGTTCACCTCTTTGTCACATCTGATTACTAGGAACGTTTGCTCTAAGTTCCACCAAGAATTCCTAAGGAACAGACGTGACAGGGAATATATTATTAGAAAATTACCAATATACCACTGCGACTATACGTTAACTGACATTAGTATCTGGCCTCACCGGCTGCTCATTTTTGAGCTTGTTCTTTATTATATTTCACGTGTTGGTCTAAGTCGCACTTTGTGTTCGTGTTAAGTGTTTTTTTACTATTAAACTCTATTAACCAATAGATTGTGAGCACATTTGTAGGTCTCCTACATGTTAAACTTATTTCAATAGAACATTAATTGTATATTAATTCATACAGTATGTACCCTTGGAGTGTGCTGACATAGGATCTCTTCTGTGGGGTCCCTCATGGTTTAGTTTTTGCTGTATAAGTTTCCATATAGATCCTAAGCAGCACCCTGACTATTTTTCATGAGTGAGCAAGACACTAACTACTGGATCCCTACTGTATCCCTACTGGATCCCCATTCCTGCTTGCAGTATATCTATTTCATAATGATACAATGGTGCAGTTTTGTCCATCACATAAATATGTGTCGTTTTTCAAGGGACAAAACATGTCAAAATAGTTTCAGGCTGTCACAATGTAGCAGCTCTGTGTTTGTGAGCTGATAACTGCAGAACGCGTTGGTTTATATTATGTATATACAGTTTGTGGCTTCCCCTCTCTCTCCTCCCCAGCTGATCATCTCCACTGGGATATCATACGGAGTAAACCTGCATGAAGGGTTTGGTGTGGCCATAGTGGGCGACATTCCTACTGGGTTTGTATCATGGAAGATAGTATTTATTTTCAGCCCCCCCCCCACCCCCCTGACATACCCTCCGACGCCTCTGCCTGCAGGACAGAAATCTCTCCTGCTTGAGGCAAGTGTGACGCCACACAAACGCGCGCGCGCCAGCACACGCTTACACTATAATAAATACAAATAACAATTTCACAATTATCTTATACTATATTAGTGAAAGCACTGTATGCCTGCCTGCCTGCATGCATGCATGCCAGCCTGCCTGCCTGCTGGATGTCCGGTGTCCCTAGGGGAAATCTCATTGGTCCCTTGGGCCGCCCCCGCACACCTCTCATTGGCCTGAGGCGGAGTGACGGCCCAAAGGACACACAGGGACACAAACACACACACAGGGACACACACAGGGACACACACACAGACACACACACACACACACACACACACACACACACACACACACACACACACACACACACACACACACACACACACACACACACACACACACACACAGGGACACACACACACACACACACACACACACACACACACACACACACACACACACACACACACTAGGGGGGGGGTGTACATTAGCAGCATGTATAACCCGGGGGGGGGGGGGCTCACATACCCGCCAGAGCCTCCGCCTCTTCCTCACCGAAATCAGCCTCCACACCTGCGCGCACCTCATCCTCTCCCCGTGTCTCCCGCGCTTTCAAACCCCCCCCCCCCGGCGCCGCTACAGTCAGCGGAGGAGCGAGTGCCCGGGACACAGCGGGGGAGCGGCCACAACAAGCTGCCTCCCGCCTCAGATACACGTGGGAGCGGCCGGACGGGTGAGGGAGCTGCCGGACGGGTGAGTGAGCGGCCGGACGGGTGAGGGAGCGGCCTTCACCTCCCCTCACCCCCCTTCACCTCCCCTCACCCCCCTTCACCTCCCCTCACCCCCCTTCACCTCACCTCCCCTCACCCACCCCTCACCTCCCCTCACTCCACTTCCCTTCCACCTCCCTCCACCCCCCCTTCACCTCCCCTCCACCCCCTTCACCTCCCCTCCACCCCCCTTCACCTCCCCTTCACCTCCCCTCCACCCCCCTTCACCTCCCCTTCACCCCCCCCACCTCCCCTTCACCCCCCCCCACCTCCCCTTCACCCCCCCCACCTCCCCTTCACCCCCCCCACCTCCCCTTCACCCCCCCTTCACCCCCCAGCTCCCCTTCACCCCCCCCCACCCCCCTTCACCTCCCCTCCACCTCCCCTCCACCCCCCCTTCACCTCCCCTCCACCCCCCCCTTCACCTCCCCTTCACCTCCCCTCCACCCCCCCTTCACCTCCCCTCCACCCCCCCCCCCTTCACCTCCCCTCCACCCCCCCCCCTTCACCTCCCCTCCACCCCCCCCTTCACCTCCCCTCCACCCCCACCCTTCACCTCCCCTCCACCCCCCCCCCTTCACCTCCCCTCCACCCCCCCCCCCCTTCACCTCCCCTCCACCCCCACCCTTCACCTCCCCTCCACCCCCACCTTCACCTTCCCTTCACTCCCCCCTTACAACCTCCCACCACCTCCTCACCACCTCCACCCCCCTTTCCACCTCCCCCACCCCCCTTCCCAACTCCCCACCACCTCCCCCCCCTTCCCACCACCTCCCCCCCACCCCCCACGCTTCCCACCACCTCCCCCCCACCTCCCCTTCCCCCCCACCTCCCCTTCCCCTCCACCCCCCTCCTTCCCACCACCTCCCCCCCACCCCCCCTTCCCACCACCTCCCCCCCCACCCCCCCCTTCCCTGAGGCGGAGTCACGGGCCAAAGGACACACAGGGACACAGACACACACACACACACGTAGACACACACACACAGACGTAGACACACACACACGTATACACACACACGTATACACACACACACGTATACACAAACACACACACGTAGACACAAACACACACACGTATACACAAACACTCACACGTAGACACACACGCACACACACACACACGTACACACACGCACGTAGACACACACACACGTACACGTAGACACACACACATGTACACGTAGACACACACACACATGTACACGTAGACACGTACACACACACACACACACATGTACACGTACACACACACACACACACATGTACACGTACACACACACACACACACATGTACACGTAGACACGTACACACACACACATGTACACGTATACTCACACACATGTACACGTACACACACACACATGGAGACATACACACACACACATGGAGACATACACACACACACATGGAGACATACACACACACATGGAGACATACACACACACACATGTACACATACACACACACGTATACACTCACACACGTATACACACAGGTATACATACACATAATGTATACACACACACACACATGTATACACACACATGTATACACACACATGTATACACACACACATGTATACACACACACACGTGTATACACACACACACACGTGTATACACACACACATGTGTATACACACACACATGTGTATACACACACATGTGTACACACACACATGTGTACACACACACGTGTACACACGCACACATGTGTACACACACACACGTGTACACACACACACGTGTATACACACACACACGTATACACAAACACACACACGTAGACACAAACACACACACGTAGACACAAACACACACACGTACACACACACACACACGTACACACACACACACCTACACACACGCACGTAGACACACGCACTAGACACACACACGTACACACACACACACATGTACACGTAGACACACACACTCATGTACACGTAGACACGTACACACACACACACACATGTACACACACACACACACACATGTACACGTAGACACGTACACACACACACATGTACACGTACACACACACATGGAGACATAAACACACACACATGGAGACATACACACACACACATGGAGACATACACACACACACATGGAGACATACACACACACACATGGAGACATACACACACACACACATGGAGACATACACACACACACATGTACACACACACACACACACACGTATACACTCACACAGGTATACATACACATAATGTATACACACACACACATGTATACACACACATGTATACACACACACACATGTATACACACACACACATGTATACACACACACACACGTGTATACACACACACACATGTGTATACACACACATGTGTATACACACACACATGTGTATACACACACATGTATATACACACACATGTATACACACACACACATGTATACACACACACACATGTATACACACACACACATGTATACACACACACACACATGTATACACACACACGTATACACACACACACACATGTGTATACACACACATGTGTATACACACACAAACATGTGTACACACACACAAATGTACACACACACACACACACACACACACACATACAATGTATACACACAAACATGTATACACACACACAAACATGTATACACGTGTATACACACATGTGTATACACACACACACGTATACACACACACAATATATACATACACACAATGTATACACACACACATGTGTATACACACACGTGTATACACACACACACGTGTATACACACACACACGTGTATACACACACACACACGTGTATACACACACGTGTATACACACACATACGTGTATACACACACGTGTGTATACACACACACGTGTATACACATACACACACACGTGTATACACACACACGTACACACACACACATGTATACACACACACACACATACAATGTATACACACAAACATGTATACACACACACACCCCAGCACCACCACATCAGCACACCGGTATCCCATGCCCCCCCAGCACACTGGCATTCTCGGCTCCCCACCATTCCCAGCCCCCATCAACACCATCAGCACCCACACATCGCCACCTTTGCACCTCCCCCATCGGCACACCCACATCCGCACCCCCACATCAGCACCAAACCCTCCCAAATCAGCACACCAATACAATCACCATCAGTACAGCCACAGCAGCACTACCACCGCACATGGGCCGCGTGGACCACTCCCCACCCAAATGCCACACCCACACCACAAACATCCCGGGCAACGCCGGGGCTCTCAGCTAGTAATATATATAATATAATAACAATTATTTATTACAAATAATCAATTAAAGCCTAGTGTTTTCCAGAATATTACACTTCCCTCTCTTGCTGATCCTTGTATAGGGGAGGATCATCCGACTTCACATAAGTGAAACGTCCTCATTATATAAGCTTTAAAAAAAAAAAAAAAACCAGGGGGATGTCATACAAAATCTCTCCACAACTGTCGGGTTAAACAACAATCACTTTCAAAAGAGAAACAGCAACCTAATTGTTAAAGCACAAATACATACTGTATATAGTGCATGGAAACATGTTATCAATGTTTTGGTTTACAACTGGCGCCATGATTATTTTGTCACTTAAAGTGTAGGGTTATCTCGTCATTGAACTATGTACGTTCGTTCCTTCCTTATTACAGAATGATTGCACCAACAGTACCCAAGGTGAACTTGCTTGCAAATATTGTTGGCAATGCGTTTGCCATCGCTATGGTTGGCTATGCCGTGATGATCTCCCTGGCCAAAATGTTTGCCATGAAGAATAATTATAAAGTGGACAGCAACCAGGCAAGGCTATTTCTTTTCTGCTTTGCCCATGTTTCTTTTTTTAATCTATCATCAGAATGCTTTGCTCAAAACCGTCTTCATATGCACAACACCTAACGCAGGTCTGTTAAACTATCTCCATATCTCTTAATTAGGAGAGTGGGACATTTATTGCAGGCACCATGGGTCATAGGGGGGTTACCATACCCTGCGTTGTGAAAACCCAGCATATTGTTATTTTATGCCTTAAACCCTTTTCTGCAAGAAAAGGGGATGGAGAATGTCACGATAATAGACCGTATCAATCAAACTACTCTTTGTAAATGCCCTTACAGGAGCTGATAGCACTCGGACTCAGCAATTTAACAGGGAGCTTCTTCCAGTGTTTTCCAATCACCGCATCTATGTCCAGAAGCCTGGTTCAGGAGAGTACAGGAGGGAAGACACAGGTAACGTAGTATGTAGGGAAGGAAACATACCGGATGGATTGTCCGGGGAATCTTCGTCACACTGGCTCAGAAGGCTCCACGTTAACATTCATTTAGCAGCTCTCCGAAATTGAGTGAATGCCTTCGTTGTACTTCTTGAATTATTCAATCTTGATATCCTTCAGTAAGGCAACATTGATTTGCGCATTCTATAGGGGATTTCTACGTTGTCCTTTTAGTAGGGAAATGGCCAGCAAGGGGCAGCTTTATTATTATATCCCTATACATTATTAAATACTGTTGTTGTTATTTTGTTTCCAGATCGCTGGGTCAGTATCTTCCTTCATCATCCTCATATGCATCCTTAAAGCAGGGGAACTGTTTACCAGCCTTCCCAAGGTAAGTGTTGCCCCCCCCCCCCCCCCCGGAAAAAGCCCCTTTCTATTAAAAGCTAAGTAGGCCGTATCAAGTTGGATGCCACGGTTCAGCCATTTCTCCCTTCGCTTTCCTGCACAGGCGATATTGTCAACTATTGTCATCGCCAATCTGAAAGGGATGTACAAGCAGTTCATGGATCTACCCATTCTATGGAGAACCAACAAATACGACCTGGTAAATAAGTGCTGAAGGACAGCAATGACCATTGGCTTTGGCTCTATGTATCAACTGAACTGTATGCCTTATACACTGTAGTGTAATTTACTATGACATCCATTAATCATCTATAACTTCCAAGTTTGATAAACAGATGTAGCAAGACTTACTGTCCCCTAGACCGCGGCGGGCTGCGAGATTACAGCCGCGTCAGCACATTGGTTCGGCTACGGTCAGCCGGCAGAATTGTGCGGTTATTTATGCAATTGCAATTCAGCATGTGTGTCCGGCAAATAGCGCACACGGAATATCTTCGCCTATGATACTCTGTAGCGGTAAGGGAGCCACAAATTGCAAATAAAGGCCGGAGATTTACACTTAGTATAGTGCCGCACTAAATACAGCAAGTCTTGCTACAGCTGTACTGCGCCGAAAGCTAGTTTCTTAGACACAAGAATAATGCCAAGTCACACCAATGTCAGGTTACACCTCCCCAATCTCTGTCTGTCGCTCCAAATTACCAATCCCATTATTGTTTCCTTATGCAGGTGGCTTAAAACGGATGCCGGTTGGTTCAATTAGATTTTTAAGACCACATAACATCACATAATCCATGTTTTCGTAGTCTTTAGTTTTAATGATGCCTTGAATCTCTTGCTGTAAGATGACCTAGGTTGGGCGGGCAAGTTAACCCTGAGTGTGGTGGGGTGGATGTTTACCCAGGGTTGTAGACAGCTTTCCCGGGGCACAGGACTAGAGTTTCCACCAGGACTGGCACTGCAAGGCCCCTCCCTTTCTCTTACACACCTCCTCAGTCTCTCCCTCACTTCTATGCCCCCATTTCTCTCTCTCTCACTGTCCCCACCCAATTACACTACCCCCCTCCCACACACACAAAACTTTACCACCCTCACAATACCCCCCACACCACAATATCCACACAATACAATACAACCCCCCCCCCCAAACAATACCCACACAAATTTACCTTGTGACTGGATGGCATCCGGTCCCACACCGGTCCCGCTCACGAATGCAGACATTGGGCCCAACTTCGCAGGCGGGCCACCCCCAGGCGGCGAGTTATCCCAGCTCTCTCCCCCACTGTCGGGGCCCTGTGTGCCCCTATGTTTGAGGGGAATGCTGAACTGAGAGGTGTAGAATTTTAGCGCACGTTTGTGAGACTGGCAAATATTGCAATTTTACCACTTGCAAAATCTTCCCTACGCTCGAAAAATGGAACTTAGCAGACTGCAGTACTGACCCACTCTGAAACTGCAGATAAAGAATTAAAGCTGCAGACAAACCAATACCCAACATGTGTGTGTTTTTTTTTTAAATAAATCAGTTCTCTACTATGAGAAAATACTTGTAGCATTTAATTTTTTTTAATGAATTATAATGTAACGAGAATTTTTGTTCCTGTAGCAACCATTTACAAAGTCACATCCCCTTCCTCTTCACACCCCTTTTTGAGCTCTGCCCTCTCTCTAGCAGTGCACCCATTGTATCCAGTGACTGCCTGGTCACATAATCTTCCCCACAGAACTTTGCATCTTGGTTCCTCTTCTGCTGCACTGACAGACATTTAGTGAACCCCCGAGCCGAATCTTCGCTGATCGATCACAGGAGAATGGATCGATCGGCAACTTAGCTAATTACTTGTCAGTGAGTCGATTGTATTAATGGATGTAAGAGAAGTGTGCAGAGGTATGCTAATGGAGACCGTTTAGGGTGAAATGAAGATAAGGCTTCATTGCCTGTTCCTTTAAACAACACTGTAAACAAAAATATACATACAAACAAACACCTATCCCTGTGTAAGGGCTAACTCACTCCCCAGTCCCAATCTGTAAAACTGGGAGGGGAAGCCCCTTACCGGTATACCACCCCCCAAAGTCTCAGCGGTACCTTATAGCAGGCAGCCCTTCGGGTCAGTGGTGTCCAGGTGTTTTGGTGTGTTTGAGAGTCCAGCCTCTGGCAGGTTCCCGGGTCCTTTGTGTCCAGGAAAAGAGGTCTGGTGTCTTGTTCTCAGCACAGCTCTTCTGTGTGCTCAACACTTCATCTCCCCAATCAGCACAGTGTGTCCGTGCTAAGGAAAATCTCCTGGGTCTCACATGAGACTTTTTTCACAGAGCTCTGATTTGTCCAGGTGGAGTCTGGCTAATTAAGTGGCGGCAGTTAACCAGCTCCATGCTGGATTCAGAGCTCCGAGGCAGCTTTTTCCAAACAGCGATATGTCCCCGTTACAATGCACATATTAAAAAAAAAAATTTTTTAAACGACAGCTTGAACGTCCCCAGCGAGTATATTTTTAGCAAAATAACTGAATGATGCAGCACGTGATAAATATTTGCACTTGGTCGTGCCAAGAACCTTGTGTTTTATGTATATATAATGAATTGCACTGAAAGTGCTTTGTCTCGTTGATTCAAATAATCAGCCTCTGTTGATATTTATTGCTATTGCAGGAGTTGCGTGATTTTCAGTTATATAACTGACAAATCAATGACAATTAGCCTCTCCTATTTCAGCTGATATGGTTAGTGACCTTCCTTTCAACCATCTGCCTCAACTTGGACATGGGACTGGCTGTCTCTATTGCATTTGGGCTGCTAACTGTGACCTTCAGAACCCAGTCGTAAGTTGTTTACGCAGACACTTCAGGGGGCAGAAAGATATTAAAGGTGCAATCACACGTAGCCAGCCACAAAAACATTGGGTAAAGAATTGCTTTCCTTAAGCAAATGTAACTGTGCTACAGCAAAGATTCGATATCTTTTATTTCTTTGAAAATTAATTACACATTGGTTTTCTTAGTCTTGCCCAATGGTGCGTGTTTGTCAAGCAAGTGTTTCCTCCACCCTCTAACCGCAATGTCCTTATCAAAGAGCCAATTAAAGGGAGAGGGAGGGGTCTCTGCCTGTGCAAACTCTTGTTGAAGATACATTGACATCAGACAAAAGGGAGCAGCCAGTAGAAATCAAACCTCTCCCAAATCTCAGCTCACCAGTTTTACATAATAACTTTAGGCGTCTGATTTAGGTGAAAACAAATCGGCACCAGTCACCTACCGTAAATGTGACCCCTTAAATGTCACTATCATTAGTACGTTTTGGTTCTAGGAGAAACTGGTCCTTTAAAGGCCCTCATTTGAAATTCATACCTAAAAGGGGAAATAAGAAGTATGTTACAGTGGTCGTGACCAGAATTAGAAAGTCGTTTACAGACATTCCCTATTTCAGATCATTTATAAGATTCTCTGAGAATAACATTTTAAATTAATGTCTGAACAGAAATCTGGTAGGAAACGAAGGCTGCCCAATATCGACCTTAAAGGCAATTCTAATCTTACAGTTTTACACCCAGAAAAAATATTGTGTTTTAAATGATCCATTTTTTATTTATTTATTGCTGTTGCAGACCTCAGTGTTCAATACTGGGACAGGTTCCTGAAACCGATGTGTACAGGGACGTAGCAGAAAATAACCAGGTAAATACATGGTACATACTGTACTCATGGAGGTATCACTGTATCGCATGCTTGGTAACTGGCAAGTATGTTACATTTTCAATACATGTATCAGATACATTCAGGATGATGCTCGAAAATAAGGTGTCAATTCAATATAGTCCCAACTGGCCGTTTGGGCCAAAAACATCCCGAATGGCCACTTTGGTTATATAGAATTAACTCCTAAAGTGTTACAAGTTATATTTAAGTGTATGCATGAACTCACTCAAGGCTGCTCATAAATTGGATTAATGGTATCAAAATCCTACAGTTAAGTTTTAAATGATTCCTACCTCTGTTTTGGTCTGAGACATCTGTTGTCGTTGTTGAAAATAAACCTACTTAACATCTGCATAGATGATTGCGTACAACAAGCAAAATGTCTGAATGTTTCCTGGGCTTTGTTTCAGGCCAAAGAGATCCCAGGTGTAAAAATATTCCGATACACCTCTGCAATTTATTTCGCTAATGCTGAGCTGTTTGCCAAAGCTCTACAAGATAAGGTAAGAGAAGTCACTTGACATGGAAGTCAAATGGTAGAATTAAGGACAAAGTGACCCGTGTAAAACAAAATAAATGTGACTTTCAGGTGGGCGTCAATGTCGACAGACTCAAAGAGAAGAAAAAGAAAGTCATCAGTAAGAGAAACAGGGGCCTACAGAAAATGATCAATATGAGCCAAAAGATAGTGGCAGAAACACAAAAGGTGTGTCATTCATTCAAATACTAGAGTATCATTGTAGAGGGAGAGGGGGGTTGGCCCAGTATTAAAGGGGTTGCACCCCATATGGCCACCCCCTGACCTCACCAGGGAGGCAAGGGGTTAACTGGACTGCGGTCCAGGAATGTGGCTTACACCTTGTCATGTCAGGAAACTGTATGATCCCCTGTTCCCATGTTTCACTATAATGTCAGTGTCTGCACCACAATGGGGATTTAGTGACAAACTGTGATTTATTTTACAGCGGAGAATTTTGTGTTAAAGTATGAAACGGTTTAAGTGGTATTTGTGTATCTCCGGTTCTAAAGGTCGCAGCAGGCTGAAACTTGGATCATATGATGTCCCAGTTCCGGCATTAAGATCTGGAAAGTTTGGACCCGCTGGACCTAACGGAACCGGATATTTTAATATGTCTGTGTTTTAACTTTAATATTGTATTCCAAGGCGGGGATAAAAACCCGCGCAGATTCCTTCACACAAAGGAATGCAAATGGTCAGGGGGGCGATCCAAAGTCTAGGAACCAAGTACGGATCAAAAGACTCTGCCACTCTAACTGTTTACATGAGGGCAGAGAAGCATCAAACTGGAGTGGTTTCTAAGTATTATATCTACACCTACAAACAATGAAGATCCTGCCAGATACTTCATCAGGTAGACTGGTCTTCGCCCCTGATTTAATTATGGGGCTACAGAAATAAGACCCTCAGAGTCCCAGTACGCATGGGCTAACTAGCTGGGGGGCATGGGTTAAACTGTGTTTCCACGTTAGGGATTGGATACAGATAATTGTTCACCAATAGTCTGTATTCAATGTTAAGAATAGGGTTACAAAGGTATATAAACTGTGTCAACCCTACAGTTCTTGTTCTTCTGATTTCACCTTGAATGTCACCGGATTGCTGGAGAATTGCTAGCTGATACTTCTCCATCCCCCAACCCTAAGTAAGTGTTACCTTCTTGCCTGTTAATTGTACTATATTGCTGTGTTCACCTTTTTAAGGAATAAATATATTTTATGCCTCGTTCAGTTCAACCCAGATATTTGGTGTTTGTTATATCTTGTCATAAGTTACCGTGACAAGCATGTTATTTTCTTCTATACTTTTGGACTTTACATTTCCGCCAATTTGCACCTCCAATTTCCATGTCCCAACAGAGAACGAACAATTATCAACAACCACCAAAGAAAGTCCTCACTGCTAGTATATAACAGTACAGATCAGTATGTTTTACCTGGCCATAAAATATCCAGGCTTATGAAAAAAAAGAACTGACGTGTTTTATAAGGGATTTTTTGTCCAGGTTCTTAGTCATAGGGGACGAGGCTAATTTATTTAAGGTGCGATAGTGATTTGGGCCCTACCGCAGGGAATCCCCCCATTCATTTCACTGAAAGCTTTCATATGGTAGAGCCTCACCTTACCTAATTCCCCCAAAGCATTTGTTACTTTGTCTTTCGCCTGGGGTTTTGTAATGATGCGCGGAACACGCCCCCTGCGGCGTGTTCCTTCCTTACCTGTTTACTTCTGATCGCCGCCCTCTAGCTGCTAGTCAAGATCCTGTGTCTTTAAGGATTCTGAAGCAAACGACACCATCTTGCTTCCTGGCAAATCCTGCCCTCCTCCTCCTGACAGGAAGTAAGCCTCTCTCTGACTTTCTTATTGCTTACAGCTGCTGCTTCCTTTAAATAGCTCTCAGTGGCTACCTGTCTGGGTTCCTGCAGCTACTACCTTTGCATGCTGTTCCTGCAGCTACTACCTTTGCATGCTGTTCCTGCAGCTACTACCTTTGCATGCTGTTCCTGCAGCTACTAGCTTTGCATGCTGTTCCTGCCTGGACCTCCTTGGGATCTTTACTCATCTCCTTTGGATTCCGGAAGACTGGGACAGTCACTCAATTACTACTGAGGTTAGTTTACCGTCGGGTAGTGTAGGTACCTGCTTAGTAGGGTTCACCTTGACGTGGTAACAGGCTTATAATTCCTTGGCCAATGGATTAGACTAAGAACCCTTATGTTATATTTAGTTTCGCTGCACCTTGCGCTGTTTCTGGTACTATGCCTTTAAGGAGGCTGGACGTCCTCCAAGAAGCAATTCCCTTGTGGATGTAACCTTGTGCTCTGGACTCCATGCCCATGTTCCTGTTCCATGTTCCTGGTTTCCGTTTCCAGACTCCTGTGCTGAAGCGTTGGCTTCCCGCAACCACCGCGTTGGTGCCTGAGAGCGCGCGCACTCCCGCTCTGCTGTCAGAGCGTGCGCGCGTGCAGCTGGATCACTCGTGTCTCTAAGTAGGCCCCGCACCTCCGGATGCGTCGCGCATTCTCATGCGCGCGGCGCGGTCACGTGACTACGTGCGCCGATCCCCAGCTGCGCGACAACTCACTACCTTCGTATCCCCTGCGGCCTCCCCACCTCGCTATTGGGTCCCTTTCCCTGCACTTCTGAGGAGAGCACAAGCATGACAGGTTTATTCCAAATGTTGTTCCTGGGGAGTGACTATTTCAGCACCTAAAAGATCAATTTATGAAGAATTGCTCAGATGATATCGAAATGAACAAATCCCATGAGATCCCCACTCAACTTGTGACAGCGATTGGCTCTTCAGTTCCCTAAGATGGCCCTAACGTGCACCCTCACCAGATTTGAAAAATGTGACTTGATTCCCCCCCCCCCCCCCCCCATTTTGTATTTCCTTGATGTGTGTTATGGGGAAATCCATTCTACATATGACACAGGTCTTTACTCTATCTAGGAGCCTGGCTTCGAATATGTGACAAATAGTGATGGCGTGATTATAAATCCGAAAACTCTGACTGACAACATCCTGCCAAGCTCACCCACTCTCCGGTCTTTAGGCCTGAAGGGCCCTGAATTCCACGCTCTTGTCTTGGACTTCGCCGCGGTCAGTTTTGTTGACACCGTTGGTGTAAAGATATTAAAAAATGTGAGTTTGTAAAACTGCAGATGTAGGAGAAAAAATGTTTCATTTGCTGCTTTTCAGCTACATTGCTTGAGATGTACAGGCATTCCCCGGTTTAAGGACACTCACTTTAAGTACACTCGCGAGTAAGGACATATCGCCCAATAGGCAAACGGCAGCTCGCGCATGCGCCTGTCAGCACGTCCTGAACAGCAACACCGGCTCCCTACCTGTACCGAAGCTGTGCACAAGCGGGGAGACTATAGAGCCTGTTACAAATGCGTTATTTACATCTGTTATGCACGTATATGATGATTGCAGTACAGTACATGCATCGATAAGTGGAAAAAAGGTAGTGCTTCACTTTAAGTACATTTTCGCTTTACATACATGCTCCGGTCCCATTGTGTACGTTAATGCGAGGTATGTCTGTACTACTGTACTATTACAAGCACTGACATTAACTAAAACTCTTTTATATAAGTGACCTTGTAATTTATTTTTTACTACCTATACAAAATCTATTTAAAAAAAAATATATATATATTTGAATTTTTTCAGGGACGACTTTGGCCAAAAAATACTACACTGTGCTAAGCCATACTGTAGCACCATTTAGTAAAAAGGGCCCTTTGTCTTTTTTTTTACATTTATTACACTCGAATTCACCATTTTCTTAAAATATGAAAGAGCAGTCTAATGAACAAATGTCTTCTGAGCATGTTGAGGCTGGTCTTCCATTTTTTTCCCTCTTGTTTTTCAGATTTGTGAAGATTTTTCTGACCTTGAAATAGACGTGTATCTTGTTAACTGCCTGTGTAAGCCGCCCTGAATCTTTGCAGCCCCAGGCTTTTATCACATAACGTTTGTTGGTGTTTGAGTTATATAACTGTTACGACTGCTTTTTGTAATAATACACTTAAATCTTACCGTTGTGTAATCACTCGTTCACTGCTGCCATGGTAACACAGATACCACTTCTGCGTGATGTTGCGCAATTCTTACCCAACCTGCAGTTCCAGTCTGTCTTTCTGCCCCTGGCCTTGTTATGGGCCGGAGCCTGAACAAAGGGACATTTTTACCTTTCACAATACAAATCCCTCTTCTCATTGACAGCTTCAGTCTTAAGACAACTGGAAAACAGCCACTTCTTCAGCGGGACCATCACCAAATCGTCTATCTTTGCCTCAATCCATGATGCGGTTTCTTATCTGTCAGTTGGCCATGATTCCAGTGTCGCCCAAGAAATAACGGTGATTATACTGGTTCCTTTTCCATATGAGACACTCACTGGTGAAGGATGGTGTTAGTGCAACCTTGATGGCTCCAGATTATAGCAGGAGTGACAGAACTTCTCTAATATCATAGTGTATATTGGATTATTAGATAATTTGCTTCAGATTTTAAAGAACCGAAAATCCCTTTTTTGTGGCCACAATTGAGTCACTTAATTACCCAAATTCCCTTATACACATTGCAAATAAGATATATATAAAAACCACAGCACAACCATGTTGGAAAGGGCATCATTTTAGATCCTGTGCAATTTGTACAAAAATGGATATTAGGAATCATTTCCAATCATTTCTGTATCAATGTGCCTTTCTGATCCTGCAAAGTCTCTGTGAGAAACGGCATGGCATTGAATGTGCTAATTAATTTAAATGGGGAAATGAATTCAGGCACATGGAAGCAGGATAATAAGAGGCAAATACATTATACTTAACCTAAACGAAGGAGTCCATTTTTAGGCTACAGTATTTATTAGTGACTGATTATTTCACAGGATCTTCCAGGGACCAGGATGTGAAATCTTTTGGAATTGGCCTGAAAAATGCCGCCCCCCAAAAAGAGAACATTTTCCAGTGGTTTTCATATAAGCTGCATGAACGTCGTATTATATAACGTGACTTGATCATAAACATTGATGATGGATGCATCAGTATTAGGTGATACCTTTTTTTTATTTGGATAACAATTGATATTATAAGACGAGCTTTGGACAGCTCTCTCTCTCTTCCTCAGGTCTGCGATACTAAGTCTACTTAATTCCTGATGGATACAACAACGTGTAGACAAGGATTATGACTCTTTTGGCTTCAAGACGTCATGTGGCTAATTGTTCTGAAATTGACTCCAGCCAAGCCAATCTATTGTCTTGCTAACTCCGCTCTCATTCTCCTGACTTTGGGGCTCTTAGCCTATAGACTTCTCTGTGATAGGGTTGCCAGATGGCTTCTCGAAAAATACTGGGCACAATGGTGAAAGGTGCAACGTGCTCGAGACACACATACACACACACACCTCTCTCTCACCTCTCTTCGCTCCATGCTCTTTCCTCCTCTCGTTGGCCCCAGCCCTAGTCTCCTGACACCTCCTCCTGATTGGATGCATTAGCCAGCAGCAGCCAATCAGGATGGAGGAAGCTGCCCAGCCCCCTAGCAACAGCCTTGCTCAAGGAAATCCCGCGCCCCCCCAAGTCGGTCAGGTCACTATGTCCAGAGAGGTAATACCAGACACATACATGTCCAGTGTTACCTGTAATTTGTTTACTAGACAGTGTGCAAATACAGGACAGTCCGGTTCAATACTGGAAACCCTACTCTGCTGTAGAAGATTTTAGTCCTAATCATTTGAATGGAGCTGATCAGTTCTCCAGTTCTAGGAAGTAGCTTCACATCGCATAAATAATTGAGGCCATTGTTGAGCGGGAGGGAGCATATGGTGCTATCTGACTTCTGAAATTGACACCAGTGGTGTAGCTAAACATGCGGGGCCCCAGGCAAAATTTAGCGCATGCGCAATTGGCAGGCCAGCTGCTGGTATGCACATGTGCGACAGGCGTTTGCAGAGCAGGCCCCCAAGAGCGCGAGTTCTCAGGCTTCGCCCAGGCTATAGCTACGCCCATGATTGACACCCCAAATCAAATCAAGTTTCTTCCATTTGACATGGATATATTAAGCCAATAAACTCACTCCATGTCTGACCTGGGGATTTTGTGAATGGTGAACATTGGCTTGGGGTACAGAACGTGACATATCCTGTTATAAAATGAACAACTGCCTTAATTCCTCTTATCACTACATATACCCAGTGCTCATACAGATGCAAACATGGAGAGGTAGAGGCTGGGAACCTTGATACGTTGACAATAAGAGACAAATGTTGCAGGTGACAGCATTACCATAAATGTAATCACAGCTTGATATATAGCCCTTTGTTTGAAATATTGTTCCATTCAGCGTTACAATGTCACATAAATAATGTGTGCCAGTAATAATGAGCTTAACAAAATGCGGCTTCTTATAGCTCATTCATTCGTTAGTTGTCAGTGAGCCTTAAAGCTGCAGAAGATGCAAAATCCTTTTATAAAGAAATCAGTTCTGTACTATGAGAAAATACTTTTAGCATTTAAAAAAAAATTAACTCTAAATTACTTTTAATGTATTATAATATAAAAAGCATTTTCTGTTTCTATAGCAACCATTTACAAAGTCACATCCTCTTCCTATTCTGAAACAGTCTGTGACACACCCCTTTTTGAGCCCTGCCCTCTCTCTAGCATGCATTAATTATATCTAGAGACTGCCTGGTCACATGGTCTTCCCCACAGCACTTTGCATCTTTGGTCCTCTTCTGCTGCACTGACAGCCATTTAGTGAACTCCCAAGCCGAGTCTTCGCCGATCAATCACAGAAGAATGGATTGTTCGGCAACTTAGCTAATTACTTATCATTGTGTGGATTGTATTGATGAACATATTAAAGGGGGAATAAAATAAAATGTAAAAATAAATGGCAGCTTGGATTGAAGCTTTAATACGGTAAAATGTCAAATAAAGGACCTATTGTATTTACATTCACTCTATTTAATATGTATCAGAACATACAATACATTGCTCTCTCTTAAAGTATTTTTGGTTTGAGATCATTTCTGGACCTTTGCATTTTCTTGAATACTTTTACGGATGAAGACTAACACGAGACTTCTTCATACTGGTAGATGAGTTTATATTTTGAACAGCTCCCAAAAGCCTTGCAGGTGTCATGTGTCTTCTCCATGTGTGCTGTCACGTGACCACGACACGTTGCCACGCCCAACCATTATTTGCAGTAGGATCCTGCTTATACTGTGTACATTCTGGTGCATTTGATTCTTCAGATCTTGGAGCAGTTCCATTTCCAACAACAGGCTCAACACAAACCCACCCAAAGAAGAAGAGAAACCAGTTATATGCTCCAAGATCTGCCAGTACCCTTAAAATAAATTGGCCCTTAATGTTAAAACCCCGGTCCCCTTGTGGATCAACTCTATTTAGCTGTAAAATTAATCGGCCTCCATTAGTTGGAGATGGCTGTCATCCTCTAGTGTCTGTTTCTGTAGTTAGCAGCAACTGGTATCTCTCACATATTGTACAAAGGGGTTAATATATTTCTAACTTACCCACACATAATAATAATAATAACAATTCTTGTACAGCGGGCAGTGTATGCCATGGCTGTGGTTGCCATGGTAACCACGAGATTATTTGGAATCTACGCCATATGTTCACTTATAATGGGGCCCTGAGAAAATGTTTGCCCGGGGGCCCCGCTCAGGTCCAGCTACGCCACCGAAATGACACATAAAGGGAAGAAGCGTTTTCAGACATAAAAGTGAAACTTAGGAAAAGGAGTGCCTGCCCCGAAGAGCTCACAATTTAATTGGTAAGTAGGAATAAACGTACAGAGACAGCAGGAGTGTGCTTTGGTACGTGCGACTTTCCAATCCGTATATATCTCCTGACAATGCATTTGCAAAGCATAAGCCTCTGGCAGTGAAAGCGTTAAAGCAGCAGACCCTTTAATGAAGGATTGCAGGTGCTGCAAAGTAATGAGCTGCAGGGTAATCTAGCAGTGAAGAAGTTAAGACTTTTATTTAATCATCTACCTGAGTCATCTCAGCGAGAGCAGAGAGAGATCAAAGTTCTCATTGCCTATAGATGCAGAGCAGGCATGGTGCTGATTAAGGGTGCAGGTATACGCCCACACCACGCGTTCACCTTTTAGGGATCAAATCTTAAGGACAGCACAGGCTCGCTGCACAGATTCTCACTGCCTAGGTAGGACTTTGCTGTATGTATCTCTGATATTCTGAATTATTTGCTTGATATTCATACCTGTAGATGTAGTGCACAAAAAGGGTATTCTGAAGCCATACTGAATACACATTGATTGTATTTTACATAATTACAGAGTAAATGAGGTTGGAAAAAAAAAAACATGTCCATCGAGTTCAACCTGTGCTAAATTTAGACGACAGATACTGCTCCTATATCCGTACTTACAGTATATGGATCCAGAAGAAAGTAAACAAAAAAAAACCCAGTGACATATCATCCAATGATATCTCATAACGGGAAAATGCAATTCCTTCCTGACTGCAAATATTGGCAATCGGATTACTCCCTGGCTCAACATCCTTCCCATGTTTACTTATTTGGTATATCCCTGTATGCCTTTCCTTTCTTTGTCCTCGTCCCCACTGCTCGCGGCTGTGCGCGCTATGGCGTGCACAGCACGAACAAGATACGGCCCTCTATGGGGTCAGCCCTAGTCACTGCCGCCGCGCGCCTGCAGAGAGTTGCCAAAAGACAACATTTTTGTCTTTTGGTGCGGCCGCCGTGCGTTTGCCACGTCACTGCGGTAGTTCAGACAATGAGGGTGAACCAGCTGCGTGACGTCATGGCCGTGCCCCTCCCATGCCACCCCCCCCTTCACCATCGCGATATCCTGCTCTTCTCCTGACGCGCAACCACAGGTCACGGCTGAAACTGGTGTACGTGCCGCCAGGTGCTTCGACGCGCGTGCACGCCGTGACTGGGGCCGGAGCTTAAAAAGGATGTTCAACATTTTTCTTAAGATATCTATTGTATCTACCATCACAGTCTCCATGGGTAATGAATTCCACACTGTAACTGCCCTTACTGTAAAGAACCTTTTCTTTCGTTGCTGGTGAAATCGCCTTTCCTCCAACCTTAAGGGATGGCCCCGTATAATTTTCTCCCTGAAAGACATTCCCCGCAGCCCAAGGCAGGTGGATGCTGGATCTCCCACATTTTCCTACCAAACCGTTTCATATCGGGCCAGCATGTTTTCCCGGTTAACCCTTTTGCCCCAGAGAAGGCGATGACTCGAGGCAATACATTGTGGTTTCATTGGACTGTTAGGAGTTAATCATGAAGCTGAGCAAAAAACCCCCCACCCCCCATTATTTGTCATTGTAGCAAGTCTCAGCATCTGTTAACCTTTTGCTGAGCAATGCATTGCTAACCCCTCTGGCAGCCAATGGGTTAAAATAGAAATAAACCACCTGGAACCAGCATTCCTAACCTGTTTGGGTAAAATCTTCTAAATGCAAAACAAGGGTTAAAAAAATAAAATAATCTAGCAATAAAATAATATTGATTTTTTTCCTGTGATTTTGTTATATATTTTTTTTTTGCTCCGGTTTTACACCAGGGAGACTTTGACAAAGAGACCTTCTAAGGCCTCGGATACAGTAGGCGCACGCGATGGAGTACATGGCATTACGCGCTCCTGCTGCATAAGCGATCCACTCCCGTGACCCGGCCATCGCGCGACCAAAATCAAATAATTTTGTTGCACGAAAAATTAGCCGCTCCATCGCACGCGGTCACGCTGTCCTCATTGAGGAATGACTTTTTGACTTCGCGCCACACGCGCGGTGTGCGGTAAGCATGGACGCGGCCTCACATTTGCCTTTTCTTCTCTCCAACCAAGGGTTGCAGAGAAATCCTTTTGACAGGTGAGGCGTCTCCTTCAGCTCCATGGGGAGCCCTCGCAATGAGTACGAAATGACTTCTGCAGCGAGACAGCCGGGGCTGAGTGAGGCTGAGCTGGACGACGTGGCACCCAGATCTCAAAAAGTAGGACCTTCCCCGCTAACCCGACTGAGGAAAAAGTTACGGTAGGACGCGGGAAGTGGTTAAATGGGGTCCAGTACGTATGTCAGTGTGTGTTACTAATATCCTGCCTGTCTCTTTAAGAGACGTATTTAACTCTTGCTTTGCACTAAATTACATTCCCTTTGTCAATAAAAATCCCATTGAATGTAACACTGGTGCAAAAAAACAGGACCGAGTTATAATGATTATGGCACTTGTGGAACAGGGAAACTTTGGTACATTGGAACCAATATTGATTTGCGGTGTTGGCGCTTCTGCAAATCCCTTGGGTTCATTTTTCCTGCATGGACCCAGAATGTGCAGCGCTGTATTGTGAGGATTTTAGTTAACCACTCCAGCTCCAGAGGCCTCTGTGGTATTATTTGTTCCCTCCTGCATGGCAGTGAATCCTTTGGACACATTTTTTGGGAAACGTACGTGTCCGATTCAAGCAGTTGATTGTGTGGATGTTACCTGCATCATTCAGATCTGCTGCCTTTCCACCCTGTAACTAGAGCATATTAACCCTCTGCGTGCCAGATGGCATGTAAACCTGGGTGCCACAGCCCTTTCCGATCGCTCTGATTGAGACGTCACCGATGACGCGAATGGAAGAAGAGGGACTGGTCCTAGAAAAACGTGATTAAAAGCCATGCCATAACCAGCATGCCATAGGTATCCTGCAGTGCCATATCCAATCATGTAGTGGCTACATCATGGAGCAGTCAAGAGGTTAACTCTCAAGCGTTTGCCTTCATTTACTGCTCACTGTTTGCCTAACATTCGTGTGTGTGTTTCAGTGAATAGTAATGTAAACGGACACCCATTTTCCCCCCCTTCTAAACATGTAATAATTCCTCTTTTCCAGATGTTCTGGACCAGTTGCCAAATCCCTACTGCTGAAATTTATTCCAGTCCTTAGGTGGCTGCCGCGGTACCCAGTCAAGGAATGGCTCTTGGGGGATTTAATATCTGGAATCAGCGTTGGCATCATCCAACTTCCACAGGGTAATAAGGATGGACGGCAGCCAATCAGGCTTTATACAGAAACCATTCTCTGCTTTGGTGTGGTTTATTGCAGCGCACAGTGTTTAGAGCTCTTCTGGCATCACAGAAGCCAAAGGTTTTCTTGTTTGGGAAACCCACCTGAAGATGAGCATACAGTAAAGCAGCACGCAGAATGGCGGCAGAGTCCAAAGCTGCTTCTAGATCAGGGGTGCTCAACTGCAGTCCTCAAGGTTCCCCCCCCACCCCCAACAGGTCAGGTTTTCAGGATATCCCTGCTTCAGCGCAGGTGACTCAATCAGTGGCCCCGTCAAAGACTGCGCAACCTGTGCTGAAGCCGGGATCTCCTTAATACCTGACCTGTTGGGGATCTTGAGGGATCTAGAGTTGGGAGCCCCGGGTTGTACAGAGACGGGAAAACATCGCTGAAGTTGCCCAATAATTACAGCCGCTAACACTCTAGAACATTTGGTCGTGGCCGTTTCAACACGACCAAAATGGCCGCCGGTGCTTTGCCATGACTCTCTCCGCCTCTAATGTATGAAAAACCCCTACCCTAGGCCCTTACCCTAAAACCCTTAAATGAATTCCTTGTCCTAACCACTAAAATCCTTTAAATTAACCCCTACCCTAACCAATAATAAAACTTACCTTAGATGCATCTGGCAGCAGAGGTCCCAGCGGCGAAACGGCCGTGACTAAATGTCCCATGCCGGATACTAATACCCTTTCTCACTTCTGCCCTTTTTTTAAAGTGTGGAGAAGGTTAGGTCAACTTAGCGGGACCATACCGTTTTCTTAATAAAAGATTCAATCACTCAAAGTAATAGTCTTAATAATTTCTATCTTGTAGTAACAAAGGAGGGAGCGGGAGTAGGGGGTATGATACCTTTTATTGGACTAACAAGTAGTGGATGTTATAAGCTTTCCAACCTCTCCAAATCCGTCATCGGGTTTGCCTGAGAGGTTGGAAGGATTGTAACATATCAACTACTTGTTGGTCCAATAAAAGGTATCAGACCCCTACTCCTTCTCCCTAATTTGTTACTACATGGAAGAAAGGACCAACACGGCCCCCCACCCTTCTATGCCCCTTCTTTCTATCTTGGGGGAAAAATTAATATATAAGGTATATTACTTGGTGTCAGGGACACTGGATTCAAGCGTAACAACTACTTATCTGTCACAGTAATGATGGCACCTTAATGACGTGGTGGGAAAAATGCAGGGCATGGTGGGCAGTACACAGGGTACAGTGGGCAGAATGCAGGGCATGTGGGCAAAACACAGGCTCATGGGCAGGGCACGGTGGGCAGTCACGCAGGGCATGGTGGGCAGACACGCAGGGCACGGTTGGCAGGATGCAGGGCACGGTGGGCAGACAGGCAGGGCACGGTGGGCAGTCACGCAGGGCACGGTGGGCAGACAGGCAGGGCACGGTGGGCAGTCACGCAGGGCACGGTTGGCAGGATGCAGGGCACGGTGGGCAGACAGGCAGGGCACGGTGGGCAGTCACGCAGGGCACGGTTGGCAGGACGCAGTGCAAGGTGGGCAAAAATCTACTTCCAAACATAAGAATGTTATTGTTGCAAATCTATGATAAAGAAAGGGTGTTGATGGGTTTCTCCTTCTTTGCTAGGTTTAGCCTACGCGCTCCTGGCCGGAGTGCCTCCAGTCTTTGGGCTTTATTCATCCTTTTTTCCTGTACTTCTTTACTCCATATTTGGGACGTCCCGGCACATCTCTGCAGGTAAGAAGCAATTGCTCCAATAAAAGACTCAACATAAAAATCGGGGCAGTATTCATTATCCAATGAGGGGAGTTAAACATTGGAACTATAATATCATCTTTCCATCGATTCATTACAGGTTGTGGAAACGTTTAACGGATCATCTTGAGAGCTCATAATAATAGATTAATTTTATGGACCTGGTTACAATAAATATAATTTAATCTTGGAAGAAACCTTGTGTCAATCCATTAAAAAGTCACTGCTATGAATTAAAAACAGCAAAATATATTTTGTTTAACAGCATTGGGACCACGAGTCCTATGAAGCTGATCCACATTATTTTTAGTTCCCCTCTGATTTTGTTTCTGGGGTTCACCTCCACTTTGGAAATTCGGGAATCTCACTGGTCCCGCGAGATAATAGGAACCAGCGGCGTTATTCAGTGCTGCCTCCTGTTGGTCGAACGTTTAAATGTCTAGGGCAGGGGTAGCCAGCTCCAATCCTCAAGGGCCACAAAAGGGCCAGGTATTCGGGATATCCCTGCTTCAGAACAGGTGGTGCCGTCATTCTGACTGAGCCACTGATTAAGCCACCTGTGCTGAAGCAGGGATAACCTTAAAAACGGACTTGTTGGCCCTTGAGGACTGGAATTGGTCACTCCTGGAATAAAGCCTTAAAGCTGCGTCCACTCTTATTCAAGGTATATAATATTTCTTGCAAACAAGCTGCATAAGTGTATATAATCTTATTTTTTACAAATAATGGGACTTGTGGGAGGTGTTAATTTGCATTGAACTAAGTTTAACCACTACAAAGGCAGTGCTATTTCCACTCCGAGCCTCCTTTTCCACTAGCCACGCCTCTGCGCTCTCTCCCACCGTAGGCACCTTCGCGGTTATTTCTGTGATGGTTGGCAGTGTGACAGAATCGTTGGCACCAACGGAGAATTTCATGTTACCCGGCAATGAATCCCTCATTGATACAGTAGCAAGAGACCACGCCAGAGTGGAGGTGGCATCTGCCATCACGTTCCTTGTTGGCCTCTTTCAGGTGAGAACCGTAGTGTCCACACAGGGGCCGCCGACAGCTTTCCTGGGGTCGAGGACCAGCGTTTCCACTGGGGCCAACTCTTGGCGTGGGGGGCGGGGCCTACACGGGAGGCCGGCCACAGCTGGGTAGAGGCGCCCACTTTAGGGGTGTGAAAACTAGGGCCCGGCAGCCAGACACGAATGTTGGGCCCCACTGCCAGCGCCAATTGGCCGGACCCCCTGCTGCCGCCGGGCCCGGAACAACAGTTCCGGCTCTCCTCTCCCCTCCCCCAGTCGGCGGCCCTGTGTCCACGTATAACATAATTTCAGCATTGGTGGCTATGCACACCATAGAGGTGTTGCACTGGCTTCAACACAGGGGTGGTTTGTCCTGATACAGGTACCAACCTGCACCAAACCCACCGCTCCGAAGTGGGAAAATAAGGTCTGAGATATAGTAGGCGCCACGTGCGACACTAGGTTGAGCGATCCGTGGCCTTTGGGATTTCTGCCGTGCGTGGTGGAGGAGGGGCCATGACATCACGAGGCTGGTCCGCCCTCATTGGCTGAGCCCCCCCACGTGACCCAGCTGTCGTGCAACAAAAACAAAAAAATGTTGACTCGCCAAAAATCTGTCGCGCAACCGCGGTGGCCTCATTGAGGTGCGGACTTTTGTTCGCACCGCGGTCGCACGCAGTATGGACGCAGCCTTAATGTATTAACATGTTAGCTTTGTATGGAAGAAAAAGTAGTGGGGCTTATTATAACCGACTGAAATAATCGCTGCAAAGCTGCACGGTTTGGTGAGTTTATATGAACGGGAGGAAATAAGGCAGGTTTTGTTAACGGTGACACTGTAAGAACTGCAGCGCCACGTAACAGGCCACACGAATGTGGCTTTACTGATGCAATGTGGCATTTCAATCTTGGGTACATAAAGTAGCAATTCCCTCTGCGTGCCTTTTCTTTACCAGGATGGGGGTCATGTTGGCCGTAGCCGAAACACGTTAATTGTCACTCCAGGGACCTGCTGGAACCCGAGATACTTGCCGATAAAAGCAGCGCCGGTGATACCTAGCATTTACATCCCCCCCCCCAAGTCACGTCGGCCAATAGCAAGCCGCAACGGATGACATTGAGACTTCCTATTGGACCCGCGTAACACGGGAGATTTCCACCGCTGTGTGGAGGGGACAGGAACACGGTATCACCAGCGGTAAGAATGCAGAGAACCAGGAGGTCCTCGGAGCCGAACATGGCTGTTCCAGGACCCCCTGCTTCCTACCCTGATATAAAAAAGGGTGGGTGAAAACAAGAGGGAACTGCTGCTTTAATTACAGCAAGGCTTCTACACAGAGGAGATATATCCGAGGGATAAAAACTATCAATCGTCAGCCAAACGGTTAGGTAGCTTCAGATTAAAGTGTTCTGTGCAGTGAATATTAACTAGCCTCATCCTTTATAGGTTATGTTGGGACTGGTGCAGTTTGGCTTTGTTGTAACTTACCTGTCCGAGCCGCTGATTCGAGGCTACACCACTGCCGCGTCCATCCACGTGACCGTATCCCAAATGAAAAGTATCCTGGGTGTGCAGATCAGTCAGAAAAGTCACCCGCTGTCTCTGATCTACGTAAGATATTATTGGCACTGTTGCTTATTTTCTATAAAGGGCACAATGGAGAATGGGAAAAACCAACGGATGCAATAGGTTATGGGGTTTCTCTTCTAATCTGATAGGGGATGAATGGAGACTTTAAAGGGTCAGGTCGTTGGGATGGCTGGAGTCGGAGTGCAGCTTCCTAGTGTCAGCAGGGTGATGGGAAAGGAGGGTGAGAAGATGGGTTTACATGTAATGCCTGGTACATAACCCCTTCGTTTTGCAGGGCAGCACTTGTCTCTTTGGCTCACTCCTAGTACTAGGAGTTATGTTCATGCGTGAATAAATAAATAACATTTGAGTTCTAATCGCCACCGACTGTGTCGTTCGCCCCTTTCCTCTTTTCCTTCTCCAGGCGATAATGAATATCTGCTCCAAGCTTCCCCAGACAAACATCGCCTCCCTCCTCACTGGAGTCGTTGCCATCACTGTTCTTTTAACAGTCAAGTTTTTGAATCAGAAATACAGCTCAAAGATCCGAATGCCCATTCCGATCGAGCTGATCACGGTAAGGCGTCGGCGTACGGGAGCCCTATGTATCCAGGTTTATTGTACTAGAGCAGGGGAGCGCAAACTTTTTTCCCTGCGCCCCCCCCTACCGGCAGTTCCCCTCTTTCCGCCCCACCCCCCACCCCCCTCTTACCTTTGCTCCGGCGTCATGACGTCACATTGCCATGGCAACTATTTACTAAACAGTGCTCTAGCATAAGACGCTTTCCAGCCTAACCAAGTAAACGGACCCTGGGGTGTTTTCCCGCAGGGTCTCATGGCAGAGCACCCATTACCTATTCCCTGGATCAACATCCTTCCCATGTTTACTTATTTGGTATATCCCTGTATACCTTTCATATCTAAAAAGATGTCCAACCAAGTGTGACACACTCGTTGCTGTGGAGCAATCAATCTAGGTTGGTCCTGCGTAAACAGATTAACTAATATTAGGTACCAATAACTTGAGTAAATGCTCATCCGGATCCCTGTTTGTTTCCTGTCTGCTCTGCGTTTAGTTAATTGTAGCCACTGGGATATCATATGGGGCCAATCTAAATGAAACATACGGCATGGACATTGTGGGGGAAATCCCGACCGGGTAAGTACTGTACAATATGAAAGTCTAATCCGTTTTTGGCAGGAGGGAAAACGCCAATTATTATGCGGTTCAGATTTCCCAGCCCTACAGAGGGTATTTACCCGAGGCTGAGTGAGGCAGAGGGGGGGGGGGGGGGGTGGAGGAATGCAGAACAGTGATATTCACAAGGTATCCAATAAATGTAATAAATCCGGTAATGAGAAAAAGGCAAAAATGTCCTTATTTGAGTGCCGAGCGGCTGCATTTCATTACACCCGCCCTTCTCGTAGTAGAAGTTAGTGGGCTGATAGACTTGTAATCCTCCCCTCGTGTGTGTGTGTGTGTGTGTGTGTGTGAATCCCATGCCGGAAAGGTCAGCAGCACGCTGGACATGTTTGTGAATAACAATGAGCCTTTCTGGTCACAGGATGAAAGCCCCCTTATTACCGAAAACCAGTCTCTTTGCGAAGGTGGTTGGCAATGCTTTTGCCATCGCTGTGGTGGTTTACGCCTTTACCATCTCTGTGGCCCAAATGTTTGCTGTTAAACATGGTTACAACGTGGACAGCAATCAGGTGAGGTCTCGTGTCTCCTCCTCTTACCACAAATTCCGGAATTACCGGCTGCCGTTTCATGTTCACTTGACCAAAAGCCTTGTCATAGTGTTCCCTATAATGACAGGACCCTGGGGTTTGGTTAGATCAAGGGTGGCCAACTCCTATCCTAATGGGCCACCAACAGGCCAGATATTGGGGAGATCCCTGCTTCAGCACAGGTGGCTCAGTCATTCTGCATACTAGTTATTCCAAAATAAGGAGCAATATACAGTATTCCACAGGTAGTCATGGGTTTGAACAATCTAGTGAGAGTTACTGACCACTTTACATCTCCAATCCACGTTTAGATTCTCTTAAGTATCGAACAAGAGTAGAACACTTCAGAACACATACCCTGCACTGCACATCACACCTGCACCCTGTTATTAAATACTATATGGTGTAACACATTAGCTATTTCCTGTATCTACTCCAGTACTAAGGTTAAGTAATTATTTGTAATATTCACTAAAGTACAATAGCCACTACTGCTTCTTCATGAACCTTCACTCTTAAAGCAGCAATCCAGCCTTGAATTAATATTTCTTCCAGCAGTATTGGAAACAGGGAGTCCCCTGGAGCTGAAAATAATGGTGTTACTTCCTGGTTTTTACAGGGGATTTAAATGGCCATCCAATAGGAAGCCACAACAGATGACCTTGCAGCTTCCTATTGGCCTGTGGGACCCGCACAATTTGTAGACTATTTTGTTTCTCCTGGAGGGAGATTTAAAACCGGGAACTTCACTGAAAAGCATCTGGGGAACTACGGGGTCCCTGGAGCTGAAAATAATGTATCAACGTTTGCTTTCTCCTACAGGAGCTGATAGCACTGGGTATCAGCAACTTTGTAGGAAGCTTCTTCCAGTGTTTCACCATTGGAACAGCCATGTCCCGAAGTCTAGTGCAGGAAAGCACTGGGGGGAACAGCCAGGTACGTAACCCCCCCCACCCGGGCGATGTCTCATAATCTATCCTGGTCTCACAGCTTCTGCACTAGCAAACATCTGCTTGTTTTCAGGTGGCTGGTGCGGTATCTTCCCTGGTCATCCTTATTATCATTCTTAAGGCTGGTGAGCTGTTTGAAGCCCTACCAAAAGTGAGTTGAATTCCAACATGGTGATTTTATCAGACTATCAGATCAACAATAGTCTTGTCCTACTACCCCTTATTTACATTCTTGTGTCTAAGAGCAGGGTTCAGCTGTATAAACTGCTGTTTCATTTTGATAAATGGAAATTTATTTAAAACCTGCATCTAATAGAGATTTAATCTACATCAGCCAAAGCGGTTTATTGGGCTGTTTTTTCGCCAACATTTCCCATTTAAGTCAATAGGGAATTTCGGCTGAAAATGGCCAAATTAGCCACTTTGGCGAGTAAAGACTAAGCATTATAGTATCAAAATACTCTGCACATCTGTCAGTTTTGGGGGGCTTTCATGTATGTATGTATGTATGTATGTATGTCTTTATTTGTATAGCGCCATAAAATGTACATAGCGCTTCACAGTAGTAATACATGTCATATAAATAACAAATAACAAATATAAATAACACATCATGGGAATAAGTGCTTCAGACATACTGTAAAAGTAACATTAAGGAAGGAGTCCCTGCTCCGAGGAGCTTACAATCTAATTGGTAGGTAGGGAGAACGCACAGAGACAGTAGGAGGGAATACTAGTAAGTGCGTCTGCAGGAGGCCAAGCTTTGTGTCATGTGTCCATGATTATCCAGTGCTACTCATATGCTTCTTTAAGCAGATGTGTCTTAAGGTGGGTCTTAAAGGTGGATAGCGAGGGGGCTAGTCGGGTATTGAGGGGAAGAGCATTCCAGAGGTGTGGGGCAGAAAGTGAGAAAGGTTTAAGGCGGGAGAGAGCTTTAGATACAAAGGGGGTAGAAAGAAGACATCCTTGAGAAGAACGCAAGAGTCGTGATGGTGCATAGCGAGAAATTAGGGCTGAGATGTAATGAGGGGCAGAAGAATGTAAAGCTTTAAAAGTGAGCAGTAGAATTGAGTGTGAGATACGCGATTTAATCGGAAGCCAGGAGAGGGATTTCAGCAGGGGAGACGCTGAGACAGATTTAGGAAAGAGTAGAGTGATTCTGGCAGCAGTGTTTAGGATAGATTGTAGGGGAGACAGGTGAGAGGTAGGAAGGCCGGACAGCAGGAGGTTGCAGTAATCGAGACGTGAGAGAATGAGGGCCTGAGTCAGAGTTTTAGCAGTTGAGTAACAGAGGAAAGGGCGTATCTTTGTGATATTGCGGAGGAAAAAGCGACAAGTTTTAGAAACGTTTTGAATATGAGAGGAGAAAGAGAGAGAGGAATCAAGTGTAACCCCTAGGCAGCGTGCTTGGGCTACTGGGTGAATGATCGTATTTCCAATAGCAATGTGGAAGGATGTAGTAGGGCCAGGTTTGGGAGGTAGTATAAGGAGCTCTGTTTTTGCCATGTTAAGTTTCAGTCGGCGGATGGCCATCCAGGATGATATTCCAGAGAGGCATTCAGAAACTTTGGTCTGTATAGCAGGTGTAAGGTCAGGGGTTGAAAGGTAAATTTGTGTGTCGTCAGCATAGAGGTGATATTTAAACCCAAAAGATGTGATTAGGTCACCTAGAGAGAGTGTGTAGAGAGAAAAGAGAAGGGGTCCCAGGACAGAGCCCTGGGGTACCCCCACAGAGAGATTAATAGAGGAGGAGGAGGTGTTAGCAAAAGAGACACTGAAGGTACGATGGGAGAGGTAAGAGGAGATCCAGGATAAAGCTTTGTTCCGAATACCAAGAGTATGGAGAATGTGAAGGAGAAGAGGGTGGTCCACGGTGTCGAATGCTGCAGAGAGGTCGAGTAATATGAGCAGAGTGTAATGACCTCTGTCTTTGGCAGCGTGGAGGTCGTCAGTTATTTTAGTGAGGGCTGTTTCAGTAGAGTGAGCAATGCGGAAGCCAGATTGTAGAGGGTCTAGTACAGAATAGGTGTTGAGAAAGTGTAGAAATCGAGAGAATACAAGACGTTCGAGGAGTTTGGAGGCAAAAGGCAGGAGGGAGACAGGTCGATAGTTAGAAGGACAGGTAGGGTCAAGCTTGCTGTTTTTGAGTAATGGTATAACGGTTGCATGCTTGAAGGATGAAGGAAAGGTACCAGAGTAGAGGGAAGAGTTAAAGATCTGTGTGAGCATAGGGATTATAGAAGGAGCAAGAGGTTTTAGGAGATGGGAGGGAATGGGATCAAGAGGGCAAGTGGTAGAGGGAGAAGAGGAGATCAGTAGTGACACATCCTCCTCCGAGATAGCGGAAAAGGAGTCAAGAAAGGCAGGAGGAGAGTTGGGAAGCGGTGTGGGATGGGAGGAGGCAACAGATGGAATGTTCTGCCGTATGGATTCCACCTTTTCCTTAAAAAAGTCAGCAAAGTCCTGAGGTGAGATGGAGGAAGAAGAGGAGGCAGCTGAGGGTGGTCTGAGTAGAGAGTCAAAGACAGAAAAGAGACGGCGTGGGTTAGACTTGTGTGTGTTGATTAGTGATGAAAAGTAGGTTTGTTTAGCCTGAGAGAGGGCAGAGTTGAAACAGGATAGCATAAATTTGTAGTGAATGAAGTCTGCGAGCGTATGAGATTTCCTCCAGAGGCGTTCAGAGGAACGAGTGGAGGAACGCAGCATGCGTGTGTGGGAGTTTAGCCAGGGTCTGGGGTTAGAAGGGCGAGGACGGCAGAGAGAAAGTGGGGCATGAAGATCAAGAGAGGAAGATAAGGCAGAGTTGTAGTTCCTGACCAGGTTGTCAGGGTCTGAAGCGGAACTGAGAGAGGAGAGGGAGGAGCGTAAAGTGGAATCAAGAGCTGGTAGGTTAATAGAGTGCAGGTTTCTGCAAAAACGAGGGCGAGATGGAGATGGAGATGGAGAGAAGCGAGAGAGAGAAAATGAGATGAGGTGATGGTCAGAGAGAGGAAAAGGGGAAATGGAGAAGTCGGAGAGAGAGAAGTTTTTAGTGAAAACCAGGTCTAAGTAGTGGCCATCCTTGTGGGTGCTGGCTGCAGTCCACTGTTGAAGGCCAAAAGAAGAGGTTAGAGAAAGAAAGCGGGAAGCCCAAGGGAGAGAGGGGTCATCAATGTGGCAATTGAAGTCCCCAAGGAGAAGAACAGGGGAGTCTGAGGAGAGAAAGAAAGAGAGCCAGGATTCAAAGTGAGAGAGAAAGGCAGAAGGGGGATGAGTAGAGGAAGGTGGGCGATAGATGACCGCCACATGGACCGGGAGAGGAGAGAAGATCTGGACTGTGTGAGCCTCGAAGGAGGGAAAAGCAAGAGAGGGGGGAATAGAAACTGTTCTGTAACGGCAGAGAGAGGAGAGCAGGAGCCCCACGCCTCCACCCCTGCCATCAGGGCGTGGAGTGTGGGAGAAGGAAAGGCCACCGTAGGAGAGGGCAGCTTCCAGAGCAGAGTCAGACTGAGTGAGCCAGGTCTCAGTTATAGCAAAGAGAAGCAGGGAGTGAGAGAGAAAGAAGTCATGTACAGAGAGGAACTTGTTAGAGAGGGAGCGAGCATTCCAAAGTGCACAGGAGAAAGGGAGAGAGGAGGGAGGGTGGCAGGGGATGGGTATGAGGTTAGAGGTTAGATGTAGCAATAGATGTTATGGGGTGAGTTACTTAGTTCTTTATTATACAAAGCTCTATCAGGATCTGTATTAAGATCTTGAAGCATAAAGTACGGTGTGCTGTTCAGGTAAAGGAAGTCCTGACTGATTTTTCATATCTGTCCCTTGTCCCCCAGGCAATATTGGCTGCAGTTGTAATTGTAAACTTGAAAGGTATTTACAAGCAGGTTGCAGATATCCCCATGCTGTGGAGATCAAACAGAATTGACCTGGTAAGGAAGGGTTTGGGGTATATGAATATTTGGATGGCTGCTCACTGCAAGGTCCATAAGGTGAATTAATCAGTGGTGTAGTCTCATAATGAAGTACTGTATGGTATAAAGGGGGTCATTTAAATCCTGTACTGGTCCTTGCAACAAAATACCTGACTGACACCTCTGTCAGCAAAGGGGGTCACAGATAATAGTAATAATAATAATCTTGTATTTATAAAAAAAAAAACCTTTCCAAACCATGTTGCAACTATACGTCTGCAGCATTCATGCAGCCACCTCGGGGGTACAATCTTGGATGCACATTTCTGGCACCCTCATCTATAACAAAGCTCAGCACTTTAACCACTACACCAGCACCCTTTCCCCTCAGCTGCAGGTCGCAGAACAGGACAGGGGATGCACTTTGTTTTCTGGCCCCACTTTGTAACTGAAAGAAAGTAACCAGTGTTTCTTCCCATTGCATGGTCGGCGACTTGCCAGCACAGGTAGGGTGACCAGATCAGACATCCCAGTTTTATTGCCCTACATTGTGTGGTTACGTCGTGCGAACGCTGACATTATAGCCCAAGGGGTGGCCAAGTCCAGTCCTCAACGGCCACCACCAGGTCAGGTTTTCAGGATGGGTGGCTCAGTCAATGAAGAATTGCAACAGTTCTATAATCTGGCCTCCGGAGGCAGGAAAATGAATAATCACTTTTCTGAGCAAAGTTCAATACAGTGGTTTCCAATGTTTTTTGTTAAGGAACCCTATAATTATATTGTTAGTCTGAGGAACTCCAACCCTCTCTAATAGTGCGTCTGAGATCAGATACATTGTAAGGAACCCCAACCCTCTCTAATACCGTGTCTGAGATCAGATGCATTGTAAGGAACCCCAACACTGTGCCCTAGTCAGTTCAGTTTTAGGATACATCCAAGGGGACACGAGAGAATAAGAGGCAATGCGAGAGTGTGCATGAGAGAGAGAGTGGGTGAGACGGGACCTCAGAGAGAGGGGGCAAGAGGGGCAATAGAGAGTGGGTGTGTGAGGGAGCGGGACAAGAGGGGCACACACGTGTGTGTGTGTGTGTGTGTGTGTGTATCAATCTATACATACTGTATCTAGATGTAGAGATATCTGTACTGTGTTAGCCAAGCTTAATAATCAAAAAAGAATAGACGATACTCTTCTGTGGCTAACGAAATCGCACAAATAAAATATTTTGTTTGCCACAGAACGGTATCATCTATTCGTTTTTGTGTGTGCGTGTGTAATAAAAAATATAGATATATCTCCAATAAATAATATCACTTGTGAACACATTCACATGTCTTAGACAGATCTGCAAACCTGCCTTTCACCATTTTCACCTAGCATACAGTGCTCCCACTGATGCTGCAAGGGATTCTGGGAAATGACATGCAAATGAGCACACACTGTGTCACCTTTTGCCTGAAATCCATTTTTCAAAAATCAAATGAAGCAAAACCCTTCATGTCTAGGAGGTGATAAGGGACAGATATTCATTTGCCGCTCAAACTTAGGGGCAAGTCTGTCAAAACGAGTCTCGTTACATTAAGCAAACTCACATGAATCTATTGATATGACTCATGTGTGTCTATGTATTATGGCCATAAAGTTATGAGGCCTTTTATATTTTGAGCCAACTTTTAAACGTCACAAAGAAGGTTTTTTTTTTTAAAGTCATAAAGCTGTCAGCCCATCGAATTTATGGCAGGGGTGGGCTTATGTTGTTTCAATGGGGAAGAAAGAGTACACAAATCTCACCAAGGGAATATGAAAATCAGAATTCAACAGAGGTGTGTATTGGGATCAGAACACATGAATTCTCTTCTTCTCCAGTGACCTCTCTGGGACAGGACCTATGACATATGGTAACGTACTGTATAGGGATTTCTGTTTGTTTTTTCCTGTTCTACTGTATATTTATTGTAACTGTATGTTCTTGTAATAATCTTTTTATGTAATCTAAGCACTGTCTTTTTGTATATTAAAGCCAAGCTTTAATAATTGATTGAACTGGTTGCACACTTTGTAGAGAGTAAAGTACTTTTTGGACACCTTTTGCTATAACAATTTTTGTGTGTTAAGTGCATAGTTTTTCTTTAATAAACAAGTTCTGAGACCCTGGCTGATATATATAATTACATATTTTTGCATATTTCTTGGGTGGTGGAAGCGGTTAGATATGCTTGCAATCTAGTTAATATAAACTCATTGAAATTACCTTATGCAGGAGAAATGTGAGTTGGCTAGAGTAACCGTGTGTATTAACCCTGGTTGCATATCTAAGTCACGTGCTCACTTGTGTGCTGGTCGTGACAGATGGTATATGGGGACAGATTGAGGGAAGATATTGTTCATATGAGGGACCTTTGCAAAGGGAAAAGTGGGCCATCTAGAGAGATGTGTATTAACCCTTATCCCATATACAGGTCACATGCTCCATGTACGTATGCCGTACGTGACCACTCCTAAAGGTCAAAACACTGGAAAAGAAACAACGAGAATCCCACAATTCAGAACACAGACATATATGATTAATGGGAAAATTCCTCAATACCAATGCAAAAAGCCTGTCACAGAGGAGGGAAAAAAATCAAGAAAGCAAAATGGCCGACCTTGCTCAGAAGAGCTTTGCAAGAAAAACAAGCCGCTCCCACCGCTTCTTATGAGATGATTAAGGCAGCCACAGGAAAACATTTTTTGACAAAGTGATCAAATGTGGGAAGTTCTCAGGAATGTAATCGAGGCTAAGCTTGGAAGAACAGGGACCCTGGAATCTGATAAACAGATGTCCAGCTATCTTCTGTCTGTCTGGCAACATACAACACAAGAGACTCGCTCACCCTAACCGGGAAATCCCGTTGGGAGACAGCAGAGGGATCACTTTTACACTATGGTGATCTGCAAGACACTGGGGAATAAACTGTGCTAAGTGAGCAGGATATATAGTGAACAGAGAGGTAAGCTCAGTTGAGGTAGAAACACAGGGCACGTGATATAAGGAGATTATATGGCATATACTAAGCATTGGTTTCTTGCCGCAACACTGAGTATAGGTACATATGTATCGTATTGTCTCCAGCACCATGGCAAGCTGCATCACCGTAACCATGACTGTCCTACGGGCTTATCGCTGTGCGGGGTCCTATCCAGAAGCCTGACCACCACCCCCTCCCCATCCCCACAGCATAAACCGCAGCAGACACATATTTTCCGGAGCCGCAGCATTTTGCTTTCTCATCCCTGGCTCCGGAGAATGTGAGTCTTGCTACATCTGTAAAATAATTACACGGTTGCTTAACTGCACAAGTCTTCTCTACAGAAATGGTCCTGTGGCTGACACTTGCCTCTTGGAATCTTTTTAGCTGGTCTGGCTGGTGACTTTTGCTGCCACAATACTACTGAACCTGGATGTGGGACTGGCTGTTTCTGTGGCATTTTCACTGTTAACCGTCATCTTCAGGACGCAGCTGTGAGTAACACGGAGTAGAGCAGCTTTCTTTAGTCATTTTAGGAGCGCTTCATACTTCTGTTACTATTGTCGTTGTTTGCACACCCAAATATACAAGAGCAAACTCTTAGATAATGAGTAGTTTATTGCCTGTACAGCATATAGTTTGGTCATACACATTCAAAAGTCAATGAGATTCTCTGCCAGGGGAGGGCACAAGCAGGCATTATATACATTTGATTTCCTTTGTCTAAAATAAGTTGCTAGGCAGAATATAATGGCTACTCCCTATTCTTAAACCAATCATCTTACAGATCATTAAAACTGGATTAACACAGCTCTCTATGGGAGACTATAACTCTATGGTACTATAAATGTGGGCATTGCTACAGGCACAGTCGTAAATCTACTGTCGAGCAAAACTCATTCATACCACACACACATTCTTTCACACAGAGATAACGAGTTCTGGAACACAGCATGTAAAAATACATATGAGACATGACAAAACAGACAAAATGGATTCTGAACACTGCTAACAATTTCCTCTCCATAGACCCTCCCTGTCCATTTCAATATGTCCATTCCAACATTATTATTTCAACACTATGATTTATTAAACTTTCAGAATATTATCACTTTATCACACTAAAACTTTACGAAGGTCTTAAAAATATAAATGCATTGCCATCAATAAAGTTATTCCACAATAAGGAGCAATATACAGTACAGTATATAAAACTATCATGGGGAATATTCAACGCAAGCCCAAAGAGCTTACTATCTAATCAATGTAAGGGCAGACATACAGTATACTGGGAATAGGGGGAAAGAATAATTACATTTGTTATTTTATTAGCTTAGTACTGTACTAAGTGTGGAATGGAACATGGAGAGCCGACTGGAATATTCCTAGATTTTACAAAGAGTTTCCGTAGTGTTGTCCATCGTGTTAATCGAGCGTCCGTGCTCAAGCATTGGGCCACACGCTTTAAACTGGTTTCTCTCTTCTTTTTTTAAAATATCAGTAAATGAACACAGTGTCTGTGTCTATCTCTAGCTCTAAATTTTGATGGGATCTGTGAGTTCCCTCTACGCTCCGTTGTTGAAGCCCTTCCTGTTTTGTATCTGTATAAATGACCTGTACACAACCCGTAAGCGGAATCGGACATTTGATCGTGGCAGCCTCGCTGCGACCACGTCTCCGCCAGCCTTCGGCCGCAGAGGGGACCCTCTGCCGCAGCCCCTCCGCTGCTGGACGGTCAGCCGCTTCGTCAAGGTAAGTTAATTTTAAGGGTTCATTTAGCAGTATGGGTAGGGGGTTAAGGATAGGGGTAAGGGGTTAGGTTTTTAGGGTACGAGATTAGGGTAAGGCCAGGTCCCCGCTGGCTACTACAGCGCCCACTGTGGCGGATGCTGCAGAGACAAGAGCCGTCCCACAATGGGACCGGGTCCGCTGCGAGGGGGGGGGGCGCCGCACTGCGCCGACAAAGAAAATTGAGAGCAGGAGTCGCGACGGAGCGCTAGGCCACGCCCCCTGGCAGTTCAGCCAATGAAGGCGAACCTGCCGGGTGACATCACGGCCGTGCCCCGTAACTTCCCTGTCACGCCCCCCCCCCTGTCTTTCCCCCTGCAGTTCTCTGCAGATCGGGGAACTCTGCTGCACGCGCCGCCTGCCTCACAGGCGTGCGTGCAGCGCAGGCACGGGGGCCGAAGCCTAAGGGTTTTAGGGTAAGTGGATAAGCTTTTTAGGCTAGGGGATTAGGGTAAAGGGGTTTTAGGGTAAACGGTTAAAGTTTTTTAGGGTAGAGGGTAGTGTTAGAATTAGGGGTTAAAATTAGGGTTTTTAGGGGTAACGATAGGGACTTGTTGTCGAAGCAGCCGGCTAAGAGATGTCCCATCGGCGAGGTAAGTTGCGGTTAAATGCCGGCGGAGATTTGGTTGCGGCAAAATGGCTGCGACCAAATGTCCTAGACCGAACCTGTAAGAGCCTTTATGCACATGTGTGCCGAAGATGCTTTCTCTTATATACACCCAACTACAGCCTTAAACATATTCTGCAGTCCGATTTCTCTAAGGTCAAAACTTGGATCACTCAAAACAAAGGCTAATCTTCTAAAGCTTCCAGCAGCAGAGCGACTTATTAGAACCAACTCTGACACTAACATTGTACGCGTTACATTGTACGCATTGTACGCCTAACAACTCTGCCTCAGTTGTACGCGTTAAATATTTGTTATATGACTAGATTCCCATCTAATGTTTGGTTTGCATGTGGACATGTTGACATCCGAAATCTACACCAAACTGGTCCCGCATCCCAAATTAACCTCAAAACGTGACATTCTATACAGATTAATATGCTGGTTTGTTTTATTATGTAACGAAGACACCAAGCATTGCAATATGTTATCAGGACACGTTTGACTATCACTTGAGTCCAGACACATTTTTCCTCTTTCAAATACTGCCTGGAGAAGTTACCCAAATGTCTGAACATCTCACCCCTACTGTACACAGCACTTACCTCTTTTTAGATCCATCTCCCAGAAACCTGCTTATGGTTCTAAGGTTCAATATAGAATACGGGCGCTCTTCCTTCTTACCAACCACACTACTTCTGTATCAATTTATCCGTCTCTCAAAAACACCAGCTGTTTAAGATCTTTCAAGCTTTCTGTTGTTTCTTGCGCTAGTACAGGCAGTCCTCGTTTTACAACGCTTCGCTTTGCAACTAATGGCTTATCCAACGCTATGCAATGCATACCTATATTCATTTTACAACGCCAAAATGGCTTATCCAACGCTCTTACGACGCTTTGAAACGTTGTGTATGTGTGTATAATATATATAATATACACGTTCACATAACCAACGTTGCAAAGCGTCGTAAGAGCGTATATATATAATACTAGCTGAGAGACCCGGCGTTGCCCGGGATGTAAATGCGTAATAGGTAGTATTATTTATAACTCGTGGAACAATAGGTGAGTATTTGTTGTAAAGGTTTCGGGGGGGGGGGGAGAAAGGGGAGCGGGGGGGGGAGGAAGGGGAGCGGGGGGGGGAGAAAGGTGAGCGGGGGGGAGAAAGGTGAGCGGGGGGGGAGAGAAAGGTGAGCGGGGGGGGGAGAAAGGTGAGCGGGGGGGGTAGAAAGGGGAGCGGGGGGGAGAAAGGGGAGCGGGGGGGAGAAAGGGGGGGAGAAAGGGGAGGCGGGGGGGGGGGGAGAAAGGGGAGCGGGGGGGGTTGGAGAAAGGGGAGCGGGGGGGGGGGGAGAAAGGGGAGCAGGGGGGGGGGAGAAAGGGGAGCGGGGGGGGAGAAAGGGGAGCGGGGGGGGGAGAAAGGGGAGCGGGGGGGGGAGAAAGGGAGCGGGGGGGGGGGGAGAAAGGGGAGCGGGGGGGGAGAAAGGGGGAGCGGGGGGGGGGGGGAAAGGGCAGCGGGGGGGGGGGGAGAAAGGGGAAAGGGGAGAAAGGGGAGCGGGGGGGGGGGAAAGGGGAGAAAGGGGAGCGGGGGGGGGGAAGGGAAAGGGGAGAAAGGGGAGAAAGGGGGGAGCGGGGGGGGAGAAAGGGGGGGGGAGAAAGGGGAGCGGGGGGGGAGAAAGGGGAGCGGGGGGGGGAGAAAGGGGAGCGGGGGGGGAGAAAGGGCAGCGGGGGGGGGGAGAAAGGGGAAAGGGAGAAAGGGGAGCGGGGGGGGGGGAAGGGAAAGGGGAGAAAGGGGAGCGGGGGGGGGGGGGGAAGGGAAAGGGGAGAAAGGGGAGCGGGGGGGGGGAGAAAGGGGAGCGGGGGGGGGGAGAAAGGGGAGCGGGGGGGAGAAAGGGGAGCGGGGGGGGGAAAGGGGAGCGGGGGGGGGGAGAAAGGGGAAAGGGGAGAAAGGGGAGCGGGGGGGGGGGAAGGGAAAGGGGAGAAAGGGGAGCGGGGGGGGGAGAAAGTGGGGGGGGAGAAAGGGGAGCGGGGGGGAGAAAGGGGAGCGGGGGGGGGAAAGGGGAGCGGGGGGGGAAAGGGGAGCGGGGGGGGGGAAAGGGGAGTGGGGGGGGGGAAAGGGGAGTGGGGGGGGGGAAAGGGGAGTGGGGGGGGGGGGAAAGGGGAGTGGGGGGGGGGAAGGGGAGTGGGGGGGGGGGAAAGGGGGGGGAAAGGGGGGTGGGGGGGTGGAGAGCAGTGGGCATATGTATTGTCATAATTTATGTATGGGCATTTCCCCCCCCCTCCTCCGTGCATCCGTCCCCCTGCTGGTTCGGCTGGTGGCCCCCCCGTTCCCCGTGACTCCCCCCCCGTTCCCCGTGACTCCCCCCCGTTCCCCGTGACTCCCCCCCCGTTCCCTGTGACTCGCACTCCCCCCCCCCCCCCGGCGGCCGCTTGGTCCCCCGATGTGCCGTCCTGCTGAGTGAGGCGTGCAGGCGGCTGCAGGAAGCGCCCTGTGTGGGCCTAAGACTCGCGCTCCCCCCCCCCCCCACGGCGCCCGCTCGATGTGGCGTCTGGCTGAGCGGCGGTAGGAAGCGCCCTGTGTGTGTGGGCCTGAGGCTGAGGCGGGACGCGCAGTGGGCCTGAGGCTGAGGCGGCATGCGCAGTGGGCCTGAGGCTGAGGCGGCATGCGCAGTGGGCCTGAGGCTGAGGCGGGACGCGCATTGGGCCTGAGGCTGAGGTGGGACGCGCAGTGGGCCTGAGGCTGAGGCGGGACGCGCAGTGACTTACCTGAGCGGGTGGTAGCGCCGGGGAGGTAAGGGAGCGGCTGGGGTAGGAGGGCCGCGCTTCCCGTCCGGAGCCAGTGCAGGACGGCGCACGTGAGGGAGGGGGGGGGAGGGGGGCGGACTGAGGGTGTGTGTGTGTGTATAGAGGTGCTGTGTTGTGTGTGTGTGTGTGTGTATAGAGCTGCTGTGTTGTGTGTGTGTGTGTGTATAGAGCTGCTGTGTTGTGTGTGTGTGTGTGTGTGTGTGTGTGTGTGTGTGTGTGTATAGAGCTGCTGTGTTGTGTGTGTGTGTGTGTGTGTATAGAGCTGCTGTGTTGTGTGTGTGTGTGTGTAGAGCTGCTGTGTTGTGTGTGTGTATAGAGCTGCTGTGTTGTGTGTGTGTGTGTGTGTGTGTGTGTATAGAGCTGCTGTGTTGTGTGTGTGTGTGTGTGTATAGAGCTGCTGTGTTGTGTGTGTGTGTGTATAGAGCTGCTGTGTTGTGTGTGTGTGTGTGTATAGAGCTGCTGTGTTGTGTGTGTGTGTGTAGAGCTGCTGTGTTGTGTGTGTGTGTGTGTGTGTGTGTGTATAGAGCTGCTGTGTTGTGTTGTGTGTGTGTGTGTGTGTGTGTGTGTGTGTGTGTGTGTGTGTGTGTGTGTATAGAGCTGCTGTGTTGTGTGTGTGTGTGTGTGTGTGTGTGTGTGTGTGTGTGTGTGTGTGTGTGTGTATAGAGCTGCTGTGTTGTGTGTGTGTGTGTGTGTGTGTGGGCCGTCACTCCGCCTCAGGCCAATGAGAGGTGTGCGGGGGCGGGCGACCCAAGGGACCAATGAGATTTCCCCTAGGGACACCGGACATCCAGGCAGGCAAACATACAGTGCTTTCACTAATATAGTATAAGATTATACTATATAATATATTATACTATATAATATTATATTACCAATATATTATTTATGTTATATTATATATATAATACAGTATATACACTATATAATTTATCTGTATGCTGCATATCTTATTGCCTGCATAAAATATTTGGTGTATTTTAGTGTTAAAAAGGCCTTCAGGAACGGAACCTTTCATTTAAACAATGTTCCTATGGGAAAACGTGTTTCGCTTTACAACGCCATTTTGAGTAACGCATTGTGTCGGATAACCGAGGACTGCCTGTACACATTTGTAACCGTAATACTAACTGTGGCCATCACAATATTCTGTGCACAGGACATACCTGAAAACGAGAGGTAACCCTCACTGTATTTATTCCCGGTAAAATATTTGATAGATAAATAACTGTGAATCTGCTGCATTGATGTCACTGATATAACAGAGACGGATGTTGGATAAAAGGAATATTTTCTTACTTTAGGACTTAAAAGTGAGACGATGTCTGCCACAGATTTGGTAATACCAGCTACAAATGTAGCTAACATTATTACTCGCGCTGGTGTGATGCAGAGGAACACACAGAACCCAAAGCACCAGCGGGAGAAGCGGCCATTGTTTTGAATCAGCCGCGCGGGAGAAAGGGAGCGGGGCTATCAGGCTAATCGGGACCAGGGAACAATAATGGTTGGCAATATCTGTATCGTGCAATGTCCTGTTATGAATGATCTAAACCTGGGGTGGCCAACTCAATTCCTCAAGGGCCACCAACAGGTCAGGTTGTGCTGCAGCAGGGATATCCTGAAAACCTGACCTGTTGGTGGCCCTTGAGGACTGGAGTTGGCCACCCCTGCTCTAAACCTATAACTTATGTTTTACACATGCTCTGTCCTGGTTATGATCACCTATTCCCTGTCAATGTATCTACCTTTTTGATCCCTTCCTTGTTACATGCAGGAGGAAACAGGGGCCATTGTATGGCAACCTGGTTACATTTTAGGATATAAATACACATATCATTATGACAAATAAAAAGAATTGCTCAGGTTCCTGAATCCCAAGTGGGGGTTTCAAAGATTTGCTGTATTTTCTCGAATCTCAGGTGCTGTATTTGAATGATGGCGATGATGATGATGATACATTTTTACCATGGTCTTCTTTCCCCCCCCCAATAGACCTCATTATTCCATTCTGGGGCAGGTTTCTAATACGGATATATACAGAGACGTGACCCAGTATGAACAGGTGAGCCTCGTTCCAACTCTTTAGTACGTTAGTACTGGGGAGGAGAGATGCGGTAAGAATGACTTTATTTATAACGTAACAAAGGAGGGAGTAGGGTGTACAATACCTTTTATTGGACCAACAAGTTGTTGACGTTAAAAGATTTCCAACCTCTGTGTCCTTCATCGGGTTACCCTGACCCTGAGAGGTTGGAAAGCTTGTAACACCAACTACTTGTTGGTCCAATGAGAGGTGTCATACAGCTACTCCCTCCTTTGTTACTACATGGCTACCCACCCTTCTTAGCTTTATTTATAACAGCAGAGTATGTTGGACCTTGTGTCAAGACGAGAGCTGCATAACATTATCACTATGTAACATTGTACAAGTGGTCCTTCAATGTCTGTGAAGTTCAAGGAGATCCACGTAATGGTTTTAGACGACTGTAGCATGACCCTTTCTTAACCACATCACATCAATGGGGGAAAAGACGACATCAGTCCCCTAATCTGTGCTCCAATGTAGTTGAAATACTATAGCTAAGGTTTTTGCTGAATGGGACCTTTCTCCGCTGGTGCCGATCGGCCTCCAAGGACAGTCAGCTGTTGGCCATTTTGCCACTATGGTAAAGGATTAGCGTTGGCAATAGAGGTTAACTTTAGGTGTTTTAGGGTAGGGGGTTCATCTTTAAGGATAGGGGGCTACGGTTAAGCTTTGTATGGCAAGGAATACGATTAGGGAATTAGGGTCGGGGCTAAGGTTAAGGGTTTTAGGGTAAGAGGTTACAGTTAAGCTTTCTAGGGTAAGGGGTGCGATTAGAGGGTCAGGGGTTAAGGTTTTTAGGGTACAGATTAGCATTACGGGTTACGGTTTTAGGGTATGGGGTTAGGAGTTTAGGTTAGGGGGTTACCTTGCGGCTAAATGATCGGCGGCTAAATGTCTCAGCGGTTAAACAGTGGGTGATAAACGGCAGGGTGCCTGCGTCTTTTTGGCTTATTTGTACAATTCACTCATCCTAACATTACCCTGATACTGAAATTGATTTTCATCAGACTTCAGTCAGAGGATTGATCTGGGCAGTGAATAGGTTCCTGCCTGCATTATCTTCTCTTAGATTTCTAAGCCTGGCACTGCAGCAGTTAGAAACCCTCCTTCCCAATGACACGTGCCCCGTTGCAATATTTACAAATGATAACGAACCTACAAAACCAAAGAGATCCGCGAGTAACCATTCACCCCATCTGATTCTATTGTACGTAATCTCTTACAACGGGGAAAAAATGATTAGTAAAAATTAATGTCATTATTTTTTCTTTGTAAGTTTTGATCTAATTACTTATGATGGCTTCAGGAGGGTGAGTTCTTATATACACTTTTTATTGGGGGTTGTTTTTTTTTTACATTTATTTTATGAGTAGAACATCGTCTTTAATTATAGGTAAGTATACAGAAACAGGTTTTAATTACGTCTTTAATTATAGGTTTAACCCCCACTGTTTATACTTGATATAGAGCGGATATATCTTTCTTTTTTACCTTCTAAAAATAACATGATTTGTAAATCACAAACATTTTGTTACTTTTATTTATTCTCTTGAAGGCTAAAGAAGTTCCAGGTGTGAAAATCTTCCGCTCATCGTGTACACTCTACTTTGCCAATGCTGATTTGTATGCAGCTGCTGTAAAAAGGATGGTGAGGCTCTACATCAGGGGTCCCGCGGGCACCATGGCGCCCGCCAAGCCTTTTGTGGGTACTCGCGACTGACTGGTCAACCAGTTGATAATTCGGTATAGATCAGGGGACTCCAACACGTCGATCGTGAGCTGCCGGTAGCTCACCTGCTGCCAGTGAGCAGCTCGCCGCAGCACCGCTGACGGGTAAAGCGTGCCAATCTGCGCAGGAAGTTGAGCCCAACTTCCACATCCGCGAACAGGGTAGGCCTCCCCACCAAGGGAAGTGTATTTTGTGTGTGTATTAATTGGTTGGTGCTTGCCACTCTCACCTGAACTCTCAAGTGTGCCACGGGGCACACAAAGGTTGGGGACCCCTGCTCTACACCATGTAGCAGCTGACCATGAATGGGGTTAATCAATGAGCCTGTAATCCACAGACTCGGCAAAGAAGTAGGAAACCGATTGACCGATTGACGGATTTGCCCATTCTCAATTGAAAGTATCTACATTAAAGCAGAAAATCCACAATGGCCCTTTTGGAGGGAGGGGGGGGGGTTGTCACCTGAACCACCTGGTTCCCGAGATATTACTCCTTTTGTCTGGTGAGTCCTTTCAGACAGTAAATATCCTCTTTGTCCTGCTCGGCAGAAAAGAAAATCTGCAGCATTGACATTGCACCTTTTTATTGGTGACCCAGTGGACACATTTTGTGTCAAACACTGGCCAAAAAAAACACTAACATCTCTGGGTAACTGGGGGATCCCTGGTTGGTGGTGACCACTGATCATCTCCAGGGAACCCCCTAGTTCAGGTAAGCTTTTTTTATTATTGTTGGGGTGGGGGGTTTGCTGCTTTTAAAGAGCAGATGGTTTTTGGATGAAGAAGGGTTTGTAGTTTTGCATTGTGAGGCTGCTCTCCTAATCTGCTCGTTCTCTTGACTGCAGAGCGGGATAGAGGTGGACAAGCTCATCGAGATGAAGAAGAAAGCAATCAAAAAACAGAAGCAAATGCAGGAGAAGGTGGAGAAACAAGCGAAGAAAGAGATGAAGTCCAAGCAAAAAGCCAGTGCCAAGGCAGAGCGGGTGAGCTGTGTCCTATGTCTGCGGCATTATCCAATTTCTATGGAAAGAAATGCAGGGATCTGATAACTGCTCTCAAATTACTAAACAAATTCTGTGTAAAACAATCATTACGAAACTTTACTAACTACATGACAGTTTCTGTACCCTCCAAATGCATGGAATCAAAACAAATGTATGTTTCTCATTCTTAATACATCATATAACCCACATTTAATCGATACACCGCAAACACACTGCATTTCTTGAGAAAACTTGCACTTCTAAAAGACAAGAAATAGAAGCAGTAGATTTAAGCCTCGGTACTTAACTACCATGTGTGACCCCATGTTTTACCGGAACTGAAAGGGAACGAAGGACGGGGGAGTGTTTAATAGGTTAAATGTAGCTGCTTGATAATTGGTGTAGTGGTTCAGTACTAGTGTTTCTGTCTTTGAAGCTGATGAACTCAGTTTGAATGCCAGTGCCAGCTCTCCTCCCAAAAGTAGATTGTAAGCTCTATGGGGCAGGGACTCATTGTGCCTGCAAAATTCTATGTACAGTACATAACTGCATCCACTGTCCGTACTATATAAGAAAAAATATAATATCCCATTTGTTATCTCCGCGTTGTTCTTTTGTTTGCAAAGTAATTATTATGCATTCACATTAGTCAGACAAATAAAGAAACGTAGCTGCTGTTTGAATCCATTGCTCTTGACAATAAACGACGCATTTCATATTTATTTTTCACAAGATAAAAATGAAGAAATAGGTATAACATAAATCAGAAAAAAAATGAGCAATGCTTGCCTCTCGTTTAGGAAATCGCCGTGGATAGAAGTAACTAAGTGATCTCCGTTTCAGATTCTTATTTACTTCATATATTTTTTTTCCTTTCCAGGGAAATGAATTGAAGTCCGTGGTTCTCAGCAGCACCCCAGTCAGGGAGTCAGACAGTCAGACTGCTGCAGTGTATGAAGTCTTGGAGGAAACGACCTTGGAACACCTTGGGCCCAACAAGGGCGCCTTCCACTCCCTCATCCTGGACCTAAGCGCTGTCAGTTTTGTAGATACTGTCAGCATCAAGGTTCTAAAAAATGTAAGGGAATGTAACCCACAGAATGGATAAGAGGGTGTCGGTTGTAGACAGAGTTAGATCCTGGACCATGCTGTGTGTGGCTATTATTAGTCTTAAAGAACCGGTTTAACATAAGCACTCTAGCAACTTATTCTCTGCTTGTAAGGCTGCGCTTATACTGCCAGCGATAGCTGTAATTTAAGTTTAGGCGACGTCGCTGGCTACAAGGCCAGTGACGTCAGAAAGGGGGAAGGCAGAGGGACGGAGAAGCTCTCTGATTGGCCACAAGGGGAGACCGTCGCTCAAAAAAATCAAATAACGGGGACTACCAGATTTTTGGTAGCGCTGTCGCTTGGTCGCACCGTCGCGTGCACTACAAGCGCCGACAACGCATTTGTTTTGACGCGCCGTCGCCGGGCGGCACTATAAGCGCAGCCTAAGTCTCCGCGTCTAGAGATGGATTCAGAGGATAAAATATACATTTTTACCCATCCTTCCAGTCCTGTCATCATCCCTACTTGTTACAAAATAACAGACTCTACCACACCTAAGATTAGAGGTTGCAAATGTCCTTAAATAGAACTTTTTTTTAGTTTGGTAAATTTTCCTTTATTTTAGCAAAGTTATCAGGAAATTGGGAACGTGCAAAAAAACTGCGACTTTCTTTTTGCAAGTTTCGCCAGAATTATGCAAATTTCCGCAAGATTGTTTTGCGACAAATGGCGCATGGGAAAGTTCACGTGATATGGGTTATATGAGCTGCTCATTGACTTTTAATGTTTGGTGAATTTCTTATGAGAAGTTTGCCGATTTTTGCAAACATATGGCAAATTTCCCCTGGTTTGCCAATTTAAGTGAAAATGTTCCACATCTCTCCCTAAGACTATTGGGTCCTTGTGACCACTCAAAGATTCTCTGCTTGTATTTGTGTCCCCAAACTTCACCTGCGAGGCTCTTCCAGGCAAAAAAAAGAAAAAATCCTCACATTTTTCATAAATTCACTCCCTTCTAGCTGGTTCTAAAGAGTAAAGTGTTTTATTGACTTTGTATGGATCAATGTTGAAGTTGCCAACTGGATTTTATGGCGATTTTATGTTTTGGTACATGGAAATCATAGTATTGCAGGGGTGCTCAACACCAGTCCTCAAGCCCCCCTCCCCACCATCAGGTTTTCAGGATATCCCTGCTTCAGCACAGATGGGTCAATATGTCCCTGCTTCAGCACAGGTGGCTCAATCAGAGGCTCAGTCTTCGACTGAGCCTCTGATTGAGCCACCTGTGCTGAAGCTGGGATACCATGAAAGTATATTGTCTTACTGGTTTTGACAAAATCCCATATTTCTACTGTAGGTCAGTAAAAAGTGGGTGAGCCTTGATAAGCTGCCAGATCTAAACATCCACTCTGTACCATACACACACACCACCCATAAACATCCGGTGTCAATGACCCTGGCATATTTCGTCCTGACTGTTCACCAACCTACACGCCCATTACAATGTTCTTAAAGGCTAAAGTGTCAGCAAACGTACAATACTTGCCAGGCATTAAATGCGCTCAATTCTACCACTTCATGTAGCAGGAAAAAGAGTTTGATGCATTCAAGTCAAGAGCCCAATTTCCCAGACCTGCTTAGCAAGTCAAAAATAGTGGAAACTATCGAGATGGCTCATCTGGTCCCAAAGTCAGCCACCAACAGAGTGACTTGACACAATACATTCAGTTTTCCAGACCAGTAAACCAATACAATTGTAAATAAAAGAATCAAGTCCACCGCTTTACTTTCTTTTGAGTAAAAGCCACAGATCACAAAACGCAGCATTATATGACTCGTATCTTCCTAACACAATTGTATATTTGTTCTGTTTTTTTTAGATTTTTCGGGATTTCCGAGAGATTGAAGTGAGTGTGTATCTCGTCGGCTGTCCTGGTAAGAGACAATGCAGGGACAGAATGATACTCGAAGTGCAATTCATTTATTTGTGGTGTTGATCGACTGAACATGCCAAATAGCGTCTATTTTTCCATGTTTCAGTGTCTCCATTTCAAAGCTATTCACAGTTGTAATTCATTTATGCAGACACTTCCGGGGTGGAATCCGGGAAGGGAAGGGGATCGGAATGGTGCAGATGTCACAGCTGCTTCAAAACACATGAAACATGTCATCTGTTCTCATTCACAGCGACAGTCATTGAGCAGTTGGAGGTGGGAAACTTCTTCAGTAAAACCATCACAAAGGACCAGCTGTTTTCCTCTATCCCTGATGCGGTCACTTCTATCTCAAGGGCGCGGGACCAGCCCGGAATGAGGAGCGATGAGGTAGGTGCTCCGCTCACACTTTCATCCACTTCTTTGGTTTAAAAGGTGACTTTGAAATAATGACTGAACTGCCTTTGTTCATGTGGCAGTGTTACGTGCAGGGGATCTCTTCGTCAATGATGTTTTTGTACAAAAAAAAAAAACGTGTTCAAGCCTTTAATCAAGAAATGTATAATTTATATGTCAAATATGTATCATTTATATGTAATAACTGAATTATTTATTTTATGTATGGAAATGTAATTTTATGATCATTAAATAGGTGTTTATTGTTAATTACTCAAAAAAGGTGTTTCGGTGCGTTCCCCTACAAAAATAGCCCTAGTTTTAATTTCATTGCAACCTCACTATCTCTGAAGTGGGTGTTTAGGGTGAACAGATTTGCTTGACCCAACTTTAAATTCGTCTTAATATTTGTTGGAAACACTTATCTTTTCAGACTTACCTAAATACGAAGATATGAACGTTTCAAGTCGCAGAAAGCGTTATACGCTTGAATGAATGGACCATCTTTTTTTAGGACACGCGACATGTAATGACTGTTCTCCATCACAAGATCCACCACTGACCCACGGATACTCAGCAAGGCCCTGTCACTGCACATCGACCCCACGTAGGACCTCATTAATATTCAAACTGCATTTAAAAAAAAATTCAATCCATTTTACACATTTTGGCCCAGATCCACAAAATGGTGCTAAGTTAAACAAACCCTACAGGATATTAAGCACCCACATGTTCTACAAATGTGTCAGGTGTTCAAAGAATATCCCCATAAATAACTTTGCTCAGCATGATATCCATACCTGAAGCAATTGCTCATCTCCAGCCAGTACCTTACATACAGGAGTCGAAAGATGCAACATTGTGCTACTTCTGCATGGTTTTGCAGTTCTCTTAATGTGACGTGTATTTTAGCACACTTAAAATCCCTCTGATCACATACTGCTGTGTCAGATTTAGTAAAGATATTTGTTTCATGTTTAACCTTCTTAGGGATCTTTTTAATGTGTTGCTTGGTCCTCCCAGCACTGAAAGGGTAAAGGAATCTTTTTCAATGGAATGTGACAACTGGACCCTCTTTTTTTTTTTTATATAAAGATTTAATTGCGTAAAGTGGAGGTGTACAGATCCGGGCAACAATAATACATTTTGTGAGCATGGACATGATATTCCATTTCAAAGGCTTGGGACCTACAGTAAACACATTTATTTTAGTTACTGCTCTATTTCTCATCATTTGTATTAAACAGCTGAATAACAAAGTGTGCTTGTTTGGCTCTGATTTGTTCTCTGTGCCCTAAATAAGCAAGTATTCCAAGCTCACCGGGGAGTTTGCTCACTCTGCCTGCAAGTGTCTGGTTGTGTGAGTTTTAAACACAGGAGTTGCACACGGCATTATTTCAGCAGACTTAAAAGTAGCTGAGCAATGTAACAATGCGATGCGGAAAGCCAGCAAGATGATAGGGTGTATAGGGAGAGGTATTAGCAGCAGAAAGAGAAGGGGGGGTGCTTCTTTATACTGTACATCATTGGTGAGACTTTGGCTACAGTACAGTACTGTGTTCAGTTCTGGAGACCAGATCTTTTGAAGGACTAAGCCCTACTAAAATAGTGCATGATCTACAGTATAAGACTTATCCGGGAAAGACTACAGGAACTTACAGGTAATATGTGCGGCTTGGGGGATTGTAGGGGAGAGTCACTGATCTAAACCTAAGACGGATCTAGAAATCCCGGAGTTTAACAACAGTGTCACATTAGGCAGCCTGGGGCTGTGTATTTTGTGCAACGCAACATCTTAAGGCATCTCTGCGTCCTTTCCCACGCAATGCAACAGGAGACGCCGTGTCATGTGCAAACAGACACCGAGCCCGAGATCATTCCTTGTATAATTATACGTTTACCTGTTTTCCCTTCACACCATATGTGGCTGGCCTCTCTGGCAGCGAAAGGGTTAATAACGGATGGTACGCTCCTACGGACGGCAACTGATTTAAACTCAGTGAATGTAACTATGTTTACGTGTCATTATGGAAGTCGGTGCTCTTCAAATGGTGCCCCACATGGGGCCCCGTGGTCCTTGGACTCTGCTAATTTCCTACTAGTTGTTTAGGCAGCCAAGTGCTATAGGGGAAGGGAAGACAGGACTCTTCACACCAGAAACTTTAATGTGTGGTCGAGGAAGGGATGTGAAGAGGAGAGATTTGCACTTATTGGACATAGCTGTTCTTTCTAGAGGGATATGGGCCTGTATAAGAGGGATGACTGCATCCATCTTGGACGGGAATTAGGATAACCGGTGTGTACTTCAGATGCTTACTTAACAAGTATTTAAATTAGTTGAGGGGTCAGTGCAATGAGCAACCCCCCCTCTACATGAAGTAGTGATTGGGTGAGATTGCAGTGCACCTGTCAAGAGTAACAGAGTAATAACAAAGCAACGTATATAGATATAAGGTTAATAATAAGGGGGAGGTGTACAGGGGACATACAGGGGCTAGGAAAAGGAGTAACAAAAGTCTTTGGGCAATGTGTACCAATGCTTGTAGTTTGGGAAAGAACATCACAGAACTATTTCAATAATGTCAAAGGATGATTTGGATATTGTGGCTACTATTGAGTCATGCTACCATGAAAATCTGGACTTTGGTGTCCATAGCAGCTATACTAGGTTACACTATGTTTAGAAAGGACATGGGAGAAGTTATCACACAATGTAATAACAGAGAAGTTTGAGGTACTGAAGAAAAGACTGAGTCAGTTTGGGTAACCATAGCAGCTGGCAAGAAGGTTGTTCTTTGTACTGGGGTGATCTACAGACCCCCAGGACAAAAAGAGGACTTGGACAGGGTGTTAATGGAGGACATAACTAAGATGCCAATGAAAGGAATATGTATGGAAGCCTTCAATCCACCTGATGTGGACTCAATCTGTGGCAGGTTCATTAGAAGCCGGGACATCCTGCATTCCTCTCAAGCAATAAGTGGGGGAGCCCAAATGCAAGGAAGCAATATTGGACTTAATATTTACAAAAGGAGACAGAGTATCAGATGTAATTGTGAGTGAGAACTTGGGTACCAGTTGTCATCAATGTGTGCGGTTTAGTAAAAAAAGACATGGGTTAAGTCACACCGCACACAAACTAGGGTTTTAGATTTTAGGAGGGCTGACTTTCCAGAGAAAGGAAAATATTTTAGTGATTCTTTCACAGGGTGGAGGTTTTTGAGTGGAGTGCAGGGATAGTGGTAAAAACGAAAGGAAACCATACTAAAAGCAACATACCGTTGTGCCAGCCCCGGTGGCAAAAGCACGTGGAAAAAGTTATTAAAGGGTTGGCAGGTACAGGCGGTCCTTGCTTATCAGACAGAATGCGTCCCGCAAATCCGACCTTCGGATTGCGGGTCCCATATTAATCGGCGGCGGTAATCGTCGTATAAGCGGGTCCGGTGTTGGATAATGCGTCCGGTGGACTGCATTATGCGGCATTGGATAAGGCATCCATCGGAAACCGGGACGTTGGTAAGCGAGGACTCACTGTAGCGTAAAGGCAACCCCTCCAGCTTTTAGGATACATAGATAAATACAAATGGAGGATGGAGAACTATGCTTGAGTACACAGTAACTGTGAATAGAGGATAGGGAAGAGTCACATGTGACTCCTAAGCAATGCGCTTGGGTGCCAGGATAGATGGTGGTTCCATTTATTGTGATGGCAAAAGGGGGTATTGGGTGATCTGTAGGAGTAAACATGGGGAGATCAGTTTTAGGCAGAGGTTTCAGGATCTTATACAATAAAAAATGGTTGGGCATAAGGCGATCCTAAATTATGAAAGAAGCCATGGATCAAATATGGTCTGAGGTTTTACAACAGACAAGTTGGGTTAAGTGGTTCTGATCTGCTATCGAGTTCTATGTTTCTATGTGCTACAATGCTTGTTGTCTACACAGACATATTTCAACACGTCATTAACAATGTGACAAAACATCAATGCAACAAAGACAATGGTGGCTTCTTCAGGAAGAGTTATTTATCAAAAGTTGCAGGTAACGTTCGGGCGTCACGTGACAACAGGTGTTATAAGGAGTTACACAGCAAACAGTGAGAAACCACAAGCAAGCCACAAGGTCATTGGGAAAAAAATGTTGGCGAATACAAATGTAACGTAAAACTTTCAAAACATTTTCACAAGTCACCTGGAGAGGGGGAAAAAAAGGTTACACAAATAAACGATTTGTATTCAGACTCCTGTTCGGCAAGTTTTGGGGGAGTGGGTAATGAAAACTACTATGGCGCCTTTGTTTCCAACACTGAAAGCCCCAAGGGACACGTATCATTGGACATTACGTTCCACAACATCTTGTGGTCAGTGGAAGACTATAAATACAGTTACTTCAAACGAGTTGATGAGGGGAATGTGACAACCTAGAGCTCAACGCAAACTCATCTTTATTAAACTGTTGGCCGGACTGCTAATAAAGGATATTGCTGTCATCTCCATGTGAAAATCAATGGTTCAAGGTAGGTTTAACTTTATATAGCAATTAAAGCAGGGGTGGCCAACTCCAGTCCTCAAGGGCCACCAGCAGGTCAGGTGTCAGGATGTCCCTGCTTCAGCACAGGTGGCTCAGTCATAATTACTGAGCCATTGTTTGAGCCACCTGTGCTGAAGCAGGGATATCCTGAAAATCTGATGTGTTGGTGGCCCTTGAGGACTGGAGTTGGCCACCCCTGAATTAGAGGCTTGGTGCAGCCATTAGAGAGTGGATGACATGTAATCACTTTGGGTGCATTATGTAGAAACCAGGAGTCCTGCAGGCAGATTTCCGCTTCTGTATTCCATAAGGGGTTAGGCTAGACATTATTAGGGCTTAAGCCCTCCCAATGTTATGGATGCTTGCAAACTATTGGAATGCCATGTTACAAGGTCCTATGCTTTAATGGGTTGGACATAAAAATACGAAGCTGACCAAATAGTCCATCGAGCCTGGTGTCCAGTTTCCCAGCAGTGACCAGGACTGGAAAGAGACTTCAGGAGATCTGGATATCGGGGTTTCTATGAAGCAATATGCCACCTGACACCCATTCTGTGCCTGTGACTGTACGAGGCGTAAGTAGGGTAAATGAAAATCATGGCGACTGCATGTTAGGCTAGTTCTTACAGTACTCATCCAATGACTGGCCCTCCAGAATGATGTCTAATTCTTTATATAAAATGTCTTTCTCCAAAATATTCTGAGCCACAACACATGCATGAATATTACACCCCACAAACACATGCATATACTGTACACACAGGAATAGGTATATACTGTATAAGCATTAACATACATCAAAATATGTGGGGGAATAAAATGCATCTCACAATAATAATTCCCTTTATTTTTTTCATTGTTTTTCTGTGCAAAACAGTGTCATTTACAAATACACAATACATACATACACTACCCTCCCCAAAAAACACCTACCCCCCTCAAATACACATACACCGCAGCCACCGGCAGGACAGTGAGGGAGGGAGGCAGCAACAGGGGGTCAGCTACCTGCAGAGAGCCGCAAGTAGGAGCGGAAAGAGCCACATGCAGGAGCGCAGGTTGCCTACCCGTGGACTATACAGAATTGCCTCACAGTGGCCACAATGTCTTTTTATAGGTTTTATACCCAACACTATTGGCTGCTGAAGTAGATTTTAGGTTGGTCATGACAGAGGATAATCAAATTCGTCAGCGAGGGGAATCTTACTGTGTGAAGAGGCCGGTGCTCAGTGAGGCTGAGTTGGATGAGATAGCGCCCAAATCCCAGATAGAGAAGCCTTCTTCTTGGGAACGACTCAGGAGCAAGCTAAGGTGAGAGATACTGTAAGTAACGTTTCCTGACACAGCGTAAAGAACGCAGGAGGAAATAACTGCGCTACACTGTATGTGATCTCCCCGGGCTCAGCCTGGCCTATTGGGGAAATACATGGTTTGCCCTCAGGCTGGCCAAGTCTCCTGAAATTAATAGGAGACTGCTGAAATCTTGGTAGACTCAGGAGATTGGCCATGTCTGTCACGGCAGCCTGTGGTGTGAATGCGGCAGCAGGGAATGGTGGCGTGTTCTTTATCTATCCACGTGTGTACACGTTTTATAGTCACATATAATCCTGGAAGGAGATTATCATATCACCTTTAATGTGTGTATATGCCATTCGTTGTGATAATAGCAGAATTGTTTTTTTTTTAGTCATCCAAAATGACCACTACCTCTTTATCTACAAAACCTATACAGTATATCAACTACTTCTTTAAAGATATAAGAATCTATTTTAATAAGGGTCTCATTTGGGTTGTTCCTATTGGTCTGTTTGTGCAAATAAAGCGTAACGCTGGTAAAGTATGTCGAGCACAGGGGTAGCCAACTCCAGTCATCAAGGGCTACCACAGACCAGGTTTTCAAGATATCCATGCTTCAGCACAGGTGGCTCAATCAGTGACTCAGTCTTTGGGACTGAAGTTGGCTACCCCTAGCCTAGAATGCTCTGTCTTCAGTGTTTAATCAAGCACAGGATCTTCACTTAATAAGGTACCGATCGCTACTTTTTCCCCTTCATTTTTAACTTGCCCAATCCAAAGCTGTTTTTATTCTAAGGTGATATTAGTGTTTAAAATATGAAATGTCCGGCAGGCGAAAATGGAGCATAACCCAGAGCTACCCAGACAAACTATTGTCTACTGCAAAGGTTCCCAATCCCAGTCCTCAAGGACTACATGCACGTTGGACGACTATTCTCTCATTAACACAGGTGCCCAATTATTTTGACTGAACCACCTGTGCTGAAGATGGGGATATACTTAAAACCTGCACTGTTAGTGGTCCTTGAGGTCTAGTATTGGGAACCTCTGGTCTAGTACTTTGCAGCAGACTGCAGAGATACTCACATTATTCTCCTGATTTTGTTTCAAGATGTTCAGAAGCAACTGCAAGATCTCTGCTGTTGAAATATGTTCCAGTTCTACGTTGGCTACCTCATTACCCTGCCAGAGACTGGCTTCTGGGGGATTTTGTTGCTGGAATCAGTGTTGGCATAGTGCAACTTCCACAAGGTACAATCACTAAATACATCCTCTACATTGGGAATGGTCAGATCGGCCCTGGGGGGCTGTAGATTGCTGAAGGATGTGATACCTCTTGCTAGAGGTATCTAGATACCTTCATAGATGTCATTTCAGCGGTTTCATTTTAGACATTGTGATGTCATAACATCTTGTTTGCTGATCCAAGAAAGACCATCGGAGGATTAGCAGGTATACAATATAGCTATACAGATACTGACCATTGTATCCTTTCCTCTAACATTTATTTACACAACCTCTTTTGTTTTTTTGACTTCAGGTTTGGCATATGCCCTCCTGGCTGGACTACCTCCTGTGTTTGGCCTCTACACATCATTTTATCCTGTTTTTATGTATTTCCTTCTTGGGACCTCTAGACATATCTCTGTAGGTGAGCTACACATGATGGAGCTAATGGGAGCATTCAGTGGCTCATGGCATACAGTATGCACACTGTAATATCAGAAAGACATGTCAAAATTCCATAGTACTGTATCTCAAATATTTTACAATAACGCAAAAGGCTTCACTATAATCAGGATGGACAATTTGCTGAATAGTTGTCAGGGTACCATGGATTGGATTATATTACATAGAGACAGAAGGCAATACAAGAACACAGTGTCAATGCGATACCTTTCTAAATGCAGGGTTTGCACCAGCAGATAAGACGAGGGGAAGTTGAAAATGAAAAAGCAAATTCCTTATACTTATTAATAATTAGCAAAATCATAAAAGGGCTGCACCCATTACTCTGGTGAAACTCTCATCGCATTATTTTTTAGTACAGGGAGTCCTCGCTATCCAACGTTTCACTTTACAACGAATGGCATATCCAACGCTTTACAATGTAACTCTATGGGCTGTTTTTCGACCCCAGAATGCGGTATCCGACGCTCACCGCCACTGATTAACATGGGACTCACTTTAAGACGGTTTCACTACCCAACGCTACTTCCAGAACGGATCCCGTTGGATAACCGAGGGCTGCCTGTATAGGGTATTTTTTGGGTGGACATGGAATGATGTCTTGCAGTATAAACATCCTTGTTTTCATGTAACCCAGGTACATTCGCAGTGGTGTGTGTCATGATTGGTAGTGTGACAGAATCGTTGGCACCCAATGAGAACTTCATGCATATGGACAATGCTACGTTTATTGATACAGTGGCAAGAGATCAAGCGAGAGTGGAGTTGGCTACTGCATTAGCATTCCTAGTAGGACTTTTTCAGGTGAGATGTAATGCATAGAAGCCTTTGTACCTTCCATCAAAAGATATATACATAAATATGCCTTTAAGCACTTTAAAGTTGTCCACGTATGTTTTTATTAGACAACTTTTTTTGGCTATACTAATTCTCATCATGTAAACAGTGGACAAGTCGACAGTGACAAACTCAACATTATATATCTCTGACACTGTGGAAATGAATCAATATATTTCCCAATGAAAATATGCCACAGTATTTAATGTGAAATACATGTGTAAAAAAAGTGAGAAACCTCCAGCAAATCTCTTAATGTCTTCTGTTTGCAGATTGCTATGGGGTTGATGCAGTTTGGCTTTGTGGTCACGTATCTTTCTGACCCACTAGTGAGTGGATACACCACAGCGTCTGCTATTCACGTATTGGTGTCTCAGTTGAAATACCTATTTGGCATACGACTAAGCGAGAAAACTCAGCCATTCTCTTTAATTTATGTAAGTTACATAATTAGTGTCACTTTGTTACCATAGTCCTTAGGCACCAGTTATTTCAGCTTTTTTTTTAAATATATTTTATCAACTTACATGTGACAGTAATTGTACGTTGTCATTTTCATCTTGATAGCATTCGCCATTATAAAACTGAACCATGGTTAGTTGTTTTACAGAACTATATGATAACATGTATGTGTTCGGGCCATTTAAGATAACGGTCCTCTCATCCCAAAGCATTAAAGTTCAACTCTCATTAAAGTTAAGATGCCCAACACTATCCTGGTATATTTTACGTTTCCGCACATAAACAGTAGCTTGGGCACTGATGTACGTAGATCAGACATCATAGTCTTTACTCCCCTCCCATTATGGATTGTAGATTTCAGACATTTGAAAAGCTGTAAACTACCATGTTATGTGAAGAACTAACATGTAAACACAGCACAAAGACCCAAAGACTCCTCTTCCTTAATGTCTAAAGCACTTATTCCCATGATCTGTTATTTATATTATCTGTTATTTATTTGATTACCACATGTATTACTACTGTGAAGCGCTACGTACATTAATGGCGCTATATAAATAAAGACATACAATACAATTAACTAATCAATGCTTTGCCATAAGACACCTTCTAGCTCCGGAAGACATCCTACATCCCATTGAATGGGTTACTAGAGTGGGTCGTATGGTGTCTTTCAGCGCTGTATGGTGCTTATGGCAGAGGTGCACAAACTGGTGCTCCCCAGTGGGGTTTGACATTTTCTGGGGTGGGGGGGGGGGGGGGTGGGTGGGCAGCTCTTATAGTGGCCCCGTGCTCTTCCCCCACAACATTTAAATTAAATGCCGGGGGAGTGCGTAAGGGCTCTGTAAGTCCCTTATTTGTCTCCGGCGGTTTCTGGCAACATGGTGCCATGGCAATGCAGGGTCACATGACATCGTGACGTCAGAAAACGCTGGAGAAAAGGTTAGGCCGCGCTTATAGTGACAGCGATGTGACGTCGCCCGAAAACAAATGCATTGTTGCCGCAGTGTGAGCTTATAGTAAGCGCGACGGCGACGTGGTGACGCGATTTTTGGTAGTCGTAATTATTTGATTTTTCAGGGGCTGTCGCCTCATTTGACAGCCCCTGAACCAATCAGGAGCCTGGTCGCCCGCGCCGCCGCCGCAAAGCGAAATACAACTTTCGCTTGCGGGGACAGCGACGGGTGAAGTCACGCGTCGCCGGCACTATAGGCGCGGTCTAAGGGATGTAAGGGGGGGGTCTAGCAGGCAGGGGTGTGCAGACAAAAAAGTTTGCTCACCCCTGCCTTCTGCCATTACACTGCCTAATAAACCTGGCAAAGTTCTTTCAGTATTTGTAAAAAATATTGTATACAGTGTATATTTTTAATGATGTTGTACTGAATCCAATGCAAGTACAGACATAAATGCTAAAAATGGCTTAGGTCAATCGGTAACAGCGGAGAGACACATTCATATACAAGAATCATTTCTTATTTACTGTACCAGTGTGTTTTCTTTCTTTAGACCTTAATAAAACTCTTCTCAAGGATCACACAGACAAACATCGGCACATTAATCACCAGCATCATTGCTATCGTCGTTCTCTTGCTGGTTAAATATTTGAATGAAAAGGTTATTTCCAAGTTCATGATGCCTATCCCTATTGAGCTAATCATGGTAAGATCAAGACAAACCTCGGCTAATAAAGTTATGCTCTCTATACCCACCTAACTATGCCTCATAAATGTCACTTGTTTAAGTCTACGGAAACACTGCAATGCTGCATATTTCTTTGCAGTGTTTGGGCTGGGAAATACCTTTTGAAACCTAACACAGTGCTGCCATTAAATAGTTAAAGCTGTTATAATGGGGTAATTACAGCTAAAGACTTTGAGAGTATTTCTTGAGTTTGATGTCACATTTGTTTTAAGTATATCAGCTGCATGGCATCCAACTCTTACCAAGGAACCACACTCTGATTTAGCTCTACCAACACAACAGCCACAGTGACCGGGAAAACAAGTATTATACAGTATATCAAGTAAATATGGCTTTTACCAACTGATATGATGCCAAGATAGGTATTTTCGTCCTGTCACATCACAGAAACAAATATCACAACATATCATGACAGCTCCATGTAGTATTAGGTAGAGAATCTGGGCAGTCAAGTGCTTTATTTGTGCTATCCTCTTGCTTTCCTCTAATGGTAGCTGGTAACTGTTCTATACTTTCGATTACATGAGCTGTAACGTTATGTATGTATGTTTGTTTTAGCTCATTGTCTCCACTGGAGTATCATATGGAGTCAGTCTGCAGGACAAGTTTGGGATTGAAAATGTCGGTGAGATCCCAGTTGGGTGAGTTCTAAGAACATGCAGATTAATTAGCTAATTCACTCTGGACACTGAACACCATATGTTCCAGTATATACCCCTTTTGCTGTGGCCACAAATGCTCAAACTTACATATATAGGGAGCATGATCCAATGTTTCACCATTTTTATAACCAACAGTACACTTGAAGGAGTACTTGACAGGTTCTGCAGTACCTAGATATCTCAGATGTACAGTATTAAATTAACCTATTCTAGGATTTACCAAACAAGCTGAAAAATAAGAATGTCATATGATTATGGTCAACAAGTGTTTGGTATTAGAAGCATGAAAATTCCCAAATCCCCTTTCTCTGCCTAGCTTCAAAATCAAATCTCCTTTGTAATGTGTACGAGGCAGTTAACTGCTGTAAAATAACACTATGAACACATTTTAGAAAGTATGAATTATTTTCTTTGCTTCGTTGCTCCTTTTCCGCAGGCCATGAAATCTGTGTTAGATTCTCATGTATATGGTGAATTACTAATATTTATACAGAGCCATTGCTCCCCCTCACATTTGTCTGTTTTTTTTGTTTTCTGTATCCATTTCCAAATTATTTTTCCGGAGAATATATTGTGACGATAAATGTTCTAATAAAGGTAAAGCTCAGCCAATGCCCCATCGTCTGGATTAATATACAGGGTAGCCCGGTATATTCATCCTATTATGGTTTATCTGACCAATTATATTATGGGAATGGAAATATGTAAACCTTTTTCTGTGTGTAAATGTAACTGCAAGCATAAAAATGTGTTTTAAAGCATAGCCAAGGTCTATGGAAAATGTAGGGTTGAGAAACCCTTTGTTCAGCCTACGTCTGGAGAAATGACTATTGCTGGGACTCAAAGGGGACAGGTGTGTACTCAGTCCTGGTTAACTGTGACTCTTGTGTATTTTAGGGAGGCTGTAGAAGGTTGAGATTGGTGGTCACTCAGTGAGCATAAAGTCATATTCAGCTTTGCCGATAACTAAATGTATGTATACTGAAATGAGAGAGTAACTTCTGTTGCCCTTTCTGTCTTGCTCCTCAGCTTAAAAATTCCAATGCTACCCAACATCGGCCTCTTCGGAGAACTCATTGGGAATGCGTTTGCCATTGCTGTGGTGGGATATGCCATAACCATCTCGTTAGGTAAACTCTTTGCATCAAAGCATGGTTACAAAGTGGACTGCAACCAGGTGAGCAAAGGCGTATTATTCATTCTCTTACTTCATAACTTGCTCACACGTCATTTTCCAACCACATGACACTTGTGAGCTTTTTTTGCCTACGGTACGTCTTCCATATCTCATTATGTGTTTCTGTGTCTTTACTCCTCTATGTTGCTAGGCTGTGTTGTGCGCGCCATTGATCAATGGTCTATTCTATTGCAGGAGTTGCTAGCAATCGGCTTCAGTAACTTTGTCGGCAGCTTCTTTCAATGTTTTGCCATCAGCGGCTCCATGTCCAGGTCTCTAGTTCAGGAGAGCACAGGAGGAAACAGCCAGGTATGGCAGCCACTCATTCCATATCCATTACATCGGATACAGGGGCAAACAAAGCTGGTAATAATAATTATTTAGAACATTGCTCAAGGGGTTGAAGACACAATCCAAGCGGGTGATTTTTTATTTATTTTTGCAGTTTCTTTTAATGTCGTATTGAAGCAGGGGGTATTCTGAGCTGAACCCTGTTAATTTCAGCTCTGGGAACACCCTTCTTCCGAAGATACTTACCTCCATAGTATGTGCCTGTAGCCGCTCTGGCTCAGCAAGCAGGGATAATGTAAGGGCCACTTTTCAAAGCTCCCATGCTCTGCAAGCCAATAGGAAGCCGTGACATCATCTGGTGAGGCTTTCTATTGGTCCTTGTGACCGTGTGTTTTAAACTTTGAAGAGACACCGACACCCACTTCGGGGTCTGTATCTTGGGAATTATATATAGGTAGACGTAGTCCATTTATCAATGCAACAGAAAACAATTCACAGGTAGATAATGTCATCAAATCTTCTTAATGTCCCTTTAATTTTTGAGCAAATTATATTGATCCTTGGTGTATGATGATATATTTTGATGTATATTGCTCAAGAATAATGAGCATAGATAGTATTCGTAGCATTAAGTGCCTGTAGCTCAGCATATAGTAGTCGCCTTAATTGATAGGCTAATCTAAAGTGGGATTTATGGAGTACTGGGGGGGAGACAACAACCCAAAGGTAAAGAGCACCCCTTTTCACCACCACACTTAGATAAACCACTTAGAGCATAAAGGCTATACGAATCTATCTAGAACAATAGAACTCCAGGGATAACTCACTGTTGGTAGAGGCTCAACAGAGCATGCATCCAATGCAGGTTAAAGATAAAGCTCATCTGTTTCTTTTTGGCGTGCATCCAGCTTGATAGTAGATAGCAGGAAGAGGTAGCCTCATATGAGGAATAAGCGGAGCACAGCAGGCAGGGTATGATGCAAGCGAAAACGGCACACCAATGGTAAAAAATCCAGTTTATTAAGTGACTAAGAGAGACATCACAAAGATAGAGCAGAGTAGTTCACTCTGACGCGTTTCGGGCGTAGCCCTTTGTCAAAGAGTATATTTAATGTAGTATTGAAGCAGGGGATCTTCTGAGCTGAACCCTGTTAATTTCAGCTCAGGGAACCCCCTTCTTCCGCAGCTACTTACCTCCATAGGATGTGCCGGTCGCCGTTCCGGCTCAGCAAGCAGGGATCATGAAATGGCCGCTTTTCAAAGCTCCCATGCTCTGCAAGCCAATAGGAAGCCGTGACATCATCTGGTGAGGCTTTCTATTGGTCCCTGTGACCGGGTGCTTTAAACTTTGAAGAGACACCGACACCCACTTCGGGGTCTGTATCTTGGGAAGCAAGAGGTCCCCAGAGCTGAAATTAATGGGAATCAGCTCCATTAAATCAGCTCCATTAAAAAAAAAATAAAGAGATCTAGGAGAGTCAGGTAGAACTAGATAGAAACTGGCCAGTGAGGGTCCACAAGGCCACCTGGAGGCAATCCCCCTCACAGGGTCACGTAAAAAACATAGGAATCATTAACATGTATATTAACACAATTGCCGTCGCTATCACTACTTTCCCGAGAAACACTGCCGCCACACTTATAACCCTCAACATTGAAAGTCATGATTGTTCATATGTTGTTGGCATATATGCCAACAATGTCTGTAACTATAACTAACCATAGGTGGATTAAACCTCAGCCATGCAGCCCATTCAGAAAAGGAGGGTACCACGGTTACATCATAAACGATGATTTAAAATAACTTTAAAGGAGCCATTCATACGCTTTATTTATTAATTAATAAATAATAATTAGAGGCGGTGAAGGGTGCACCTGTCCACATGGCGGTTGCTACTTATAGGGCTGTTTGCCGAACAAGAATCACTCTTTGGTAAACCGCCGTGGAGGCGGGAAACACGTCAGAGGATTCTATTGCCGTTTTTAGTTTTGGCTATTACAGTATGCCCAATAAATGATTATATTTTTTTACCTGCCTCCAGCCTAGCCTTTACATTCGCAGTGCTCACTCCTTCTTGCACGTATTTTTATCCCCAATTATATTTTTCTTCACGTGTAAGAATAGCGGTAAATAATATATTTCGTTGGTAGCGCATAAAACAACAATAGAAGGAGAATTATTGTAGAAAATGTAATTTAGAAAACACATATCTAAATACTAATAATACTTATTCTTGGAACCAGTGAGGAATGTATCTGGTATGGGTACACTGTCACGTTGGATTCACTTAAACTAGTAATGGACCATACAACATATACAAAATCCTAGATGTGCAAATATGTGTTATGTATTCAAGGATACCGAAATAAATGGATATAGGAGAAAGAGGGACTGAGGAAAAATATATACATTAATTGGTACAAATAGAGAGGATCTAATATGACACATTAAATAGACATGTAGAATTTCTGTGTGCCTCAACCTTTCCCTTGTAATAATATCTCCATGTAGGTGGCTAGTGCTGTAGCTTCATGTGTCATCTTTGTAATCATTCTAAAGGCTGGAGAACTGTTTCAAGACTTACCAAAGGTATGTACACTGTCATCACTAATGCTGGTTCCCCCAGTCGGTGTATTATGTTTGTTTTGGCCCATTCAAATGTTTTCCACCTTCCAGTCCACAGGGATTTCTTGGACACGTGAATATGGATCTGCAGGGGGGGGGGGGGGGGATATATTTTAGATGAACACAGCAATTACTGCCCTCCATTTGTACCTGATGTTGTAGGGTTCAAAGTACATATGGTCTTTGGCCCCTCTTTTCCGTTGGACTGGAAATGGCAACATTGAATCAAAAGTTGTTATCATTGGACACAATGTAGATGACACATAATGGGTTAATCAGACTGATATTCAGCAGACAATGTGCCAGGATTTCCTCCTCCTTCCACGTAATGGTTACCAGTGCTTGCTAATTGGTGTAACTGGTGACGTTTGTGTGCGTGTGCTTGTTTTTGGGCGACATACATATTTATCACGTGATTCTCACTTATTTGATCGTATTCTGCCACTAATCTTGATCGTGTTCTGCCACTAATCTTGATCGTGTTCTGCCACTAATCTTGATCGTGTTCTGCCACTAATCTTGATCGTGCTCTGCCACTAATCTTGATCATGTTCTGCCACTAATCTTGATCGTGTTCTGCCACTAATCTTGATCGTGTTCTGCCACTAATCTTGATCGTGTACTGCCACTAATCTTGATCGTGCTCTGCCACTAATCTTGATCGTGTTCTGCCACTAATCTTGATCGTGTTCTGCCACTAATCTTGATCGTGTTCTGCCACTAATCTTGATCGTGTTCTGCCACTAATCTTGATCGTGTTCTGCCACTAATCTTGATCGTGTTACATAAATATTAAACAAGCCGTTATATTCCGTTCAGTAAGCATTTCGTGTTTTGTTTATAAGAAGAAAAAAACAGTAAACGCAGCTGTTATCCATTCTGAAAGCACAGACTGTTTCTTAATAAAATCTGGAATAAAACATAAAGAATATAAACTTTCCGAACATGTAATTGTTGATAATAAAAGTTTTTTTTTTTTTAATGTTTTCATTTTTATTTTTATTCCAGGCAATTTTAGCTGCAGTTGTTATTGTCAACTTGAAGGGAATGTTCCAACAATTCCGTGAGATTGGGGTACTGTGGAAAACCAATAAAACTGATTTGGTAAGAATTGTTGAGTGACAGACATCCCCTAAAACAAATAGTGTCATTTGCAAGTATAAGTCCCCGCTGGCGCTCAGCGCGTTCATGCTTGGAGAGCGCTCCAAGCATGAGCGCCGGGTGTCTTACTTGTACGCACGCGGGAGGAGGACATTCCGGGTAGTTGAGCGCGCGGGTAAGTATAGGTGTTTTTGTTTACCTAAGCGCCGATCGCGGGCAAGCGTGTGTGCACGAGCACCGCGTGCACCGCGTGAGCGGGGACTTACATATATGTATATATGTAAGTAACCGCCGCAAGCGCCGCCCGCTCAGCAATAGCGGGGACTCATCCTAAATCAGTATATCAGGCAATGATGAGATGAAATTTTAAAAGCAGAGTTGTTCACTTGATCCCGTCCCATGTTATTGTTCTGGCTCTAAAAAAAAAAAGTAGTATTTTGGTGCTGCCAAAATTCATTGATTGGTTTTGTTTTTGGGCTATGAGGACAATTAGAATTTGATTTTAAAATTCATAATAATAATAATAGCATGTTTTTGTATAGCGCTGCTAGTTATACGTAGCACTTTACAGAGACATTTTGCAGGCACAGGTCCCTGCCCCGTGGAGCTTACAATCTAGGTTTTTGGTGCCTGAGGCACAGGGAGATAAAGTGACTTGCCCAAGGTCACAAGGAGCCGACACCGGGAATTGAACCAGGCTCCCCTGCTTCACACTCTCAGTGCTAGTCAGTGTCTTTTACTCACTGAGCCACTCCCTCTCATGTCGTAATCTGGAGCTGTCTTTTGCTTCCTATGTAAATATTTATGCCACTTTACTCACAATTTAGCAAAAATAATTGTAAGAAGTGTTAATGTGGTTAATATCTGTTTCCAAGGATGAGGTAAAACAACTAAGACATTTTAGAAAGACCATTCAAATGATCACGTATGTTATGGTGGAGATCCAGAGTAACGGAAACTGGTTGACTGATATACTGGACTCGTAGAGACTTTAAGACTAGAGACAGGTCAAAAGATAGTATATCTATTTCATAGGTGATCCGTGATATACTATCCTTTGACCTGTCTCTCTAGTCTCAAAGTCTCTACCAGTATTTTGTTGGTAAAATGACCATTGCATATAGTAAATGGCGTGTCCTCCATCGGAGCTGCTCACTTGTTTGAAAGAACCCTTATCCTGGATTGACTAAGTAACTAAAGTGTACCTCATTCCAGTTGCTCAATGTTGGGGGCATTGCCATATATGTATCAGCCAACCAGTTGCAGTTCAGTTAACATCATTAGATTACCGGTTGGATACAAATACCCATCCCTTATTTATACAAAAGCAAAGTGCAGTGCCCTGATTTTGAATCCAAAAATTCTTGTTCAAAATGAGTATTTGCATCAACCTAACACCAACTCAGCCTCCAGAATGATTAGTATTATATTGTTAATTAGTATTATTATTGAAACACAACTAGTGCAGTGAAGCGCTATTTACAGCAGTATATCAGTATAGAAATGTATTTTTATGAATGTGCAATAAGAGAGAAACCACCTGTTTTTGAGGCTCTGGCACATTTCTGTTGCAGCTTATCTGGCTGGTGACGTTTATTGCAACAATTCTCTTAAATATGGACATTGGGCTGGCGGTCTCCGTGGGGTTCTCTTTGCTGACCATTGTCTTCAGGACTCAGATGTAAGTAGTGACATTTAACTTGATGGACACATTGGAGTTTTCAACCCAAACTACTATGTTACTATGTTGAAGGTGTGATACTGAGCTACCTACATTAAAGCAGCAGTCCAAGCTGACTCCCCCCCAATATGTGCATTATTACAATCCACACAATGATAAGTAATTAACTAAGTTGCCGATCGATCCATTCTCCTGTAATCGATTGGCCAAGATTCGGCTCGGGGGTTCACTAAATGGCTAATTAGCCTGTCAACATCAATGCCACACTGTGGCTAATTAGCTAAGTTGCCGAACAATCCATTCTTCTGTGATTGATCAGCGAAGACTCGGCTTGGGAGTTCACTAAAAGGCTGTCAGTACAGCAGAAGAGGACCAAAGATGCAAAGTTCTGTGGGGAAGATCATGTGACCAGGCAGTCACTAGATACAATTGGTGCACTGCTAGAGAGAGGGCAGGGCTCACAAAGGGGTGTGCCAGAACCTGTTTCAGAAGAGGAAGGGGATGTGACCTTGTAAATGTCTGCTATAGAAACAAAAAATGCTTGTTACATTATCATACATTAAAAAAGTAATTCAGAATTTATTTTTATTTTTTTAAACGCTACAAGTATTTTCACATACAGTAGTCTTAACTGATTTATTAAAAAAAATAGTAGGATATTGCTTGGTCTGCAGCTTTAAACATAAAAGTGGGAGATAATTTGGAGCAGATTTACTAAATGGTGCTATGCCACTACACGAGGTTTAATGCAACATAAACAGATTAGGTCTGTGTCATTTCAGATCCAACTACTCAGTTCTGGGTCAAATTAATGAAACGGATATTTACAGAGATGTCACCAGATATCAGCAGGTAACGTTCTTCAGCACTGAAAGCAGATGCCTATTATCTGTAAATAAAGATCACACATGGGTTTTAGTCTTTACTGCAGTGAAGGCAATCTGTAGTATTTACAGTAAGAACATTGCCATATTAGTGGATCTCATGTACCAATAAATCTGATGGTTCACCTTACGCCTCCCTGGTTATTTCCTCTCACTCCCACCTTCAAGACTAGCCCCGTGCTGAGATATACAGAACGTGGTTGAGCTGCGGGAGGTCCCCTGTTACAGTGCTGTTAAAAAATACTAAGAAAAAAGAAGGAGGTGTGTGCCAAGCACACGCGTTATAAATGAAACGTCTGCGTGGTTTGACACTCTTAAAAGTGTTTCATGTCATAAATGTCATAAACATGAAAGTACAATTTGATTGATAAAATACAGTGAAGTTTGATTGTGAAGACGTTTGTTTGGCACATACCGTGTGTGTGTGTGTGTGTGTATATATATAAAGCAACTGTAAATATTACTGTATGTTCATTTGCATGTCTTAGACAGGTCTGCAAACCTGTGACTTTCCCCATTATCGCCCAGCATACAGCGCTTCCACTGCAGCAAGGGATTCTGGGAAATGACATGCAAATGAGCACTCAGTGCCACCTTTTGTCTCAAGCTCGTATTACACAAGCAAATCCTCAAGCCACTGCATGCTGTTTTAAACACAGCTTTTAGACAGAGGCTGGGATGAGATGCAAAGCCATTAAACCCACTCACAGACATGTTTCAACCTTGATGGGTACCATCAGTGTGAGGTTGGTTGTAATGGCTAGCTGGTTTGAGACTAGACTAGGTATTCACCACAATTATTAAGGTTATGGTGGGTTAAAAAAGTGACAAAAACCCTCCACAGTAAAGCATAAAGCAAGTGTAAATATTACTGTATGTTCATTTGCATGTCTTAGACAGGTCTGCAACCTGTCTTTCTAAGACATGCAAATGAACATACAGTAATATTTACAGTTGCTTTATGCAGATCCATAGACTGCTTTTCTGGGGCCCAGGACAACAGTTTCCATGTCGTCTCCCCCCCCCCCCCCTCCAGTGTCGGCGGCCTTTGCCAGACTCCCCCTCTATCTCTCACGCCCCCATCTCACCCCCTCACCCACACACCCAATACTCCCCCTCCACATCACACCTCCCATTCCTCCCTGCAACTCACATCACCCTCCCCCCTACACCTCACATCACCCTCTCCCCTCCCCCCTGAACCTCACATCACCCTCTCCCCCCCTGCACCTCACATAACCCTCCCCCTGCATCTCACATCACCCTCTCCCCCCTGCACCTCACATAACCCTCTCCCTGCATCTCACATCACCCCCCACTTGCATCTCACATCACTTCCCCCCTGCATCTCACATCACCCCCCCCGCTTCTTACATCACCCCCACATCTCACATCACCCCCACTCCTGTATCTCACATCAACCCCCCTCCATATCACATCAAACCCCCCCTGCATCCCACATCACCCCCCCTCCATCTCACATCAACCCCCCCTGCATCTCACATCACCCCCCCTGCATCCCACATCACCCCCCCCTGCATCTCACATCACCCCCTGCCTCTCACATCACCCCCCCTGCATCTCACATCACCCCCCCTGCATCTCACATCACCCCCCCTGCATCTCACATCACCCCCCTGCATCTTAAATCACCCCCACATCTCACATCACCCCTACTCCTGCATCTCACATCACCCCCCGCTGCATCTCACATCACCCCCCCTGCATCACTCATCACCCCCCCTGCATCACTCATCACCCCCCTGCATCCCACATCATCCCCCCTGCATCTCACATCAACTCCTGCCTCTCACATCACCCCCCTGCATCTCACATCACCCCCCCTGCATCACTCATCACCCCCCCTGCATCACTCATCACCCCCCTGCATCCCACATCACCCCCCTGCATCTCACATCAACTCCTGCCTCTCACATCACCCCCCTGCATCTCACATTACCCCCCCCTGCATCTCACATCACCCCCCCTGCATCTCACATCACCCCCCCTGCATCTCACATCACCGCCCCTGCATCTCACACACCCCCTATATCTCACATCACCCCTACACCTGCATCTCACATCACCCCCCCTGCATCTCACATCACCGCCCCTGCATCTCACACACCCCCTATATCTCACATCACCCCTACACCTGCATCTCACATCACCCCCCCTGCATCTCACCCCCCCCCCTGCATCTCACATCACCCCCCCCCCCCCCTGCATCTCACATCAATCACCCCCCCCCCCTGCACATCATGCAGAGAAAGAGGCCTGCTGCAGGAGGGGGGGGGGGGTTGATGTGAGATGAATCTGGGGCCTGGTACCCATGCGCAGAGCTGCCTGCCCCGGGGCAACTGGAGCCCGGAGGTCAGGTAACTGCCAGCGCCAGCCGGTACTGTGCTCCAGAGGGAGGTGTGTGTGTGTGTGTGTGTGTGTGTGTGTGTGTCTGTGTGTGTGTGTGTGTGTGTGTGTGTGTGTGTGTGTGTGTGTGTGTGTGTGTGTGTGTGTGTGTGTGTGTGTGTGTGTGTATATAAAAAGTTAGTAGGTGCGAGTGCTGCTTTTAAAGGAATCAGGAATAAAAGTTACAAAATAATATCCATCAGAGTAGTTAAGACTAATTCATACAGAGGAGACTAATTACTACACAGGAGATGAGACTAATTACTACTGACCATTTAGTCATTAGCTTTATTTTCTCCCATGCACCAAAGGAATTTTCTATTCTCCGTTCTTTGGCAGGATTTTGATACTTGATGTCTCCCCAACATTGAGAAATGTTTGTAGATAATGAGGTTTTGTTTAATGCCAAACTGTACTACAGCTTCCAAAAATGCAGATGACTTCTGTCTTTGTTTCAGGCCAAAGAAGTGCCAGGTATAAAAATATTCCACTCTTCATCCACAGTCTTCTTTGCCAATGCTGCAATGTACACAGAGGCCCTTAACCGAAAGGTAATCCAAAAGGGAATTACACCGATCACAGCTGTACAACCAACATGTCGTTTTATAATACAGTTTTATTCTTCTTCACTGTGTTTGTGGATTTTCCAGAAGGAAGGATTTAAACATGTTTACAGGCAAAGAAGGGGGGGTAGCCATGTTGATCCTTCCATGTAATAACAAAGAAGGGTGGGTAACCGTGTTGGTCCTTCCATGTAGTAACAAAAAAGGGTGGGTAACCGTGTTGGTCCTTCCATGTAGTAACAAAGAAGGGTGGGTAACCGTGTTGGTCCTTCCATGTAGTAAGAAAGAAGGGTGGGTAACCGTGTTGGTCCTTCCATGTAGTAAGAAAGAAGGGTGGGTAACCGTGTTGGTCCTTCCATGTAGTAACAAAGAAGGGTGGGTAACCGTGTTGGTCGTTCCATGTAGTAACAAAGAAGGGTTGGTCGCTGTGCTGGTCCTTCCATGTTGTAACAAAGAAGGGTGGGTAGCCGTGTTGGTCCTTTCATGTAGTAACAAAGATGGGTGGGTAACCGTGTTGGTCCTTTCATGTAGTAACAAAGAAGGGTGGGTCGCCGTGTTGGTCCTTCAATGTAGTAACGAAGAAGGGTGGGTAGCCGTGGTGATCCTTCAATGTAGTAACGAAGAAGGATGGGTGCTGTGTTGGTCCTTTCTTCCATGTAGTAACAAAGGAGAGAGAAGGAGTACATAGTATGACACCTTTTATTGGACCAACAAGTAGTTGATACGTTACAAGCTTTCCAACCTCCCAGGGTCCTTCATCGGGCAACCCTACTCCTGAGAGGTTGGAAAGCTTGTAACGTATCAACTACTTGTTGTAACATGTTTATAGAAAAGTAATCCAGCCTGTGCTGGTGTCATAAGAAGATCACAAATATATTTGTCCTTGTATTTGACACTCAAATACTAAGCTCATACTAAAGAAGCAATGCATGTGCACTATGCAGCCTGTTGGTTATGGTGCAGTTAGTTTTCACAGGTTTGAGAATGGGTTCTTTAAAGATGTCTGTCCTCATGGTCCTCCTACAGTACACCTGCTTCAAAACTAAAATATTGAGAGGGAGGTGGGAAGTTTCATGGCATTCGGTATTCACTCTGCTCCTCCCCCCACAGTGCGGCATTGACGTTGACAGGCTTATTGAGAAAAGGAGGAAAGCCATCAAAAGACAAAGGCGAATACAAGAAAAGGCTGACAAAAAAACAAACAAGGAGAACCAGCAAACCAAAGAGGCAAGTGTGCAGCGACCACACCCATACACATGATCTTACAGGTTTCACACACCTTAGCTCTATGAGGGACCTGGTATACATTGATCAGCATTAGAATGCTTTGACGTGTGCAGTTATAATATACTAGCTGAAAGTACTCGGCGCTGCTAGGGAATTCTAAGAAACCAAACTAATTTCTCCCCTCTGCCTCTCACCCCCTACCACCTACTTTCTCTCCTCCTCTTCTCTTCCCCCCCCCCCCCCCCACACTCATCTCTCTCCTTCCCACCGCTTTCCTTTCATACCTTATAATGTCCCCCATTCTTTCCTCCTCTCTCTCCTTCTCCAGCGTTCTTACTTTCTCCTCCCATGCCAGCTAACGTCGTCTCTATCTTCGTCAGCTTTCTGTGTAAACTTTATAGCTATCTGACTCGCCTTATCTGCCACCAGGCTATGTGCATTATGACGTCCCCACTATGATGTCCAGTGCCAGATACATAGTCTACCAGGTATAACACCCAGTGGCTGACTTGCTTGTCAGAGAAATTGTAATAACTCATAGAATTAAAAATAGATTGTATCCAAACATAGACCAAAACCTGCTTCTTCATCTCAGGGACCATCATGCAAAATTTGATTACGATATCTTAAAAGGTGTCCAAATGCACACAAAACGGACAGACAAACTACTTTCCAAAATATATGGAAGATATTTTGACTCCAACAAGCAAAGCAACGTTAAATAACCACAATACGAGTACTGTACATGGCTTCACAGTATAATCAATGTGAAGATGAAGGAAATGGCTTTCCATTATAACAATCATGTATGCTAGAATTTTAGAAGCAGGGAATTAAATATATTAAATATTAATTGATATTAAATATTAATTAATTATATCACCTCTCACTGCTACCCCTCTTATATAAACTGACAGGTCACAGGACAAGACAACATTGGCTTTGATGACCTTGAATTAGGGAATCTTCCAAAGGAAATCGAAATGGTAAGAAAAGAAGACACAGTGTTCACTGTATTCTGACGGAGGTGGGCTGTCACATTATCACACCCGCTACAATGCCCCCATGGGTTATACCAGGGGTATACCACACTTTTTTAGTCTGCACCCCCCTTTTTTAGCCTGCTCGTTCCTACCCCCCCAAACCTTACACTTGTCTCCAGCGTTTCTGACGTCACTATGTCATGTGACCCCACCGTGTCATTTGACGCCATGGTGACATGTCGCCAGAAGCCGCCAGAGACCAGAAACATATAGGCCTTGCGCCCCAGAAAAAGTCACGCCCTCCGTCCCCCAGTTTGCGCACCCCTGCGTGAGACAATGTGTGCTACGTCCGTAGCAATGTCATTGCAGTTGGCGTTGTACATAGATGTTTGCAGGCACAAAGAGTGACTGCCCCAAAGAGCTTACAATTTAAATGTGGTGCTGGGGGGAGACGCCCAACTATGACAGAGAAGTGACTTGCCCAAGATCACAAGAAGACATGACTCTGGGATTTCGAAACAGTGTTCACCCACTTCAAAGACAGTGACATTACCACTGAGTTTCTCCTTCAGTGGTAGATACATTATAACAGGCAATTTGTACATTGGTCATTTCCCATTTGTTAGGAGAAAGAACAAGGCAAAGTGGATGGTGCCATCGTCATAGTGCCAGGGAACGCCACTAATAAACAGATGCCAACACAGAACACGCTTCAGTCGCTGGGCCTGGAGAAGCCAGAGTTTCACTCTCTGATCCTTGATTTCTCATCAGTCAATTTCGTGGATACTGCCTGCATAAAGGTTCTAAAAACAGTACGTTTACAATGCAATAATAACGACTGCTCTACTTTATATAGCACGTGCTGTACTGTGAAGGCTGAGCATGATGACATTCTGGGCATTGTCCATTTCTGCCCCATCTGTACTGCTTGTGAACTGTACATGAAGTACGCTGTGAGTGTGAGGATCTCAGAAGAGTTAATGATGACACACAGATACTCACACACTGCCAGAGGATCATACAACTCATTGCAAAGCAGATTATGGGGTTATAAAGAGGGGCTTGTCACTGTAAGAGTGGCTTGCAAGTCTCCAACGCATAATGGAGCTATAGGTCAAGTGAGGAGAAGGCTCCGTACAGCCCCCTTTGTGCTTGTGTATGAATGGAGTTTGCTGTATCTTCCTTCCCCAGTAACTTGCCAACGGGCATCTTCTGCCGAACCACCTGTTCACATACAGGTTATTTATTTATATTTAGCTTTCATATTTATAGAGCAACACTTCCCAAAGTGTCTTAAACAAAACCCTCAGTTAACAACAACCAGGCTTTGTAGTGATATCTGGGCTCAGACATCCTCTGTGGCTGTTCAGCGCAAGAAGGTTCAGTAACGGAGGCTCCTTTTTTCATCAATACCAGGACCCATCAACAAATAAATGGGCTGGTAATGCATTGCAGGGGGGATACACCTTAATTCTCTCTGGTGTTGAAGAGCTTGGTAGTGAAATAAAGTAGCGCGAAAAAAGCCCAATGACTATAAACCATTGGTGGGCAACGGGAGGACCTCTGGGGCTTCACCGTGGCACCCAACCTCTGGCCACCCCAGCTGCCTGCTCTCCCTTTCTCCCCCATGCATACAGAGCAGAGATGTTGCTGGTGTGAATCGTAGCTTCTCCCTCGCTCAGCTGCTCAATGATGCGTTGATAAATACAGTACTGCCCGCTCCTCTCCTGATAAATACAGTACTGCCCGCTCCTCTCCTGATAAATACTGTACTGCCCACTCCTCTCCTGATAAATACTGTACTGCCCACTCCTCTCCTGATAAATACTGTACTGCCCGCTCCTCTCCTGATAAATACTGTACTGCCCGCTCCTCTCCTGATAAATACTGTACTGCCCGCTCCTCTCCTGATAAATACTGTACTGCCCGCTCCTCTCCTGATAAATACTGTACTGCCCACTCCTCTCCTGATAAATACTGTACTGCCCCTCTCCTCTCCTGATAAATACTGTACTGCCCGCTCCTCTCCTGATAAATACTGTACTGCCCACTCCTCTCCTGATAAATACTGTACTGTCCGCTCCTCTACTGATAAATACTGTACTGCCCACTCCTCTCCTGATAAATACTGTACTGCCCACGCCTCTCCTGATAAATTCTGTACTGCCCACTCCTCTCCTGATAAATACTGTACTGTCCGCTCCTCTACTGATAAATACTGTACTGCCCGCTCCTCTCCTGATAAATACTGTACTGCCCACTCCTCTCCTGATAAATACTGTACTGCCCGCTCCTCTCCTGATAAATACTGTACTGCCCGCTCCTCTCCTGATAAATACTGTACTGCCCGCTCCTCTCCTGATAAGTACTGTACTGCCCACTCCTCTCCTGATAAATACTGTACTGCCCGCTCCTCTCCTGATAAATACTGTACTGCCCGCTCCTCTCCTGATAAATACTGTACTGCCTGCTCCTCTCCTGATAAATACTGTACTTCCCACTCCTCTCCTGATAAATACAGTACTGCCCGCTCCTCTCCTGATAAATACTGTACTGCCCGCTCCTCTCCTGATAAATACTGTACTGCCCGCTCCTCTCCTGATAAATACTGTACTTCCCACTCCTCTCCTGATAAATACTGTACTGCCCGCTCCTCTCCTGATAAATACTGTACTGCCCACTCCTCTCCTGATAAATACTGTACTGCCCGCTCCTCTCCTGATAAATACTGTACTGCCCGCTCCTCTCCTGATAAATACTGTACTGCCCGCTCCTCTCCTGATAAATACAGTACTGCCCGCTCCTCTCCTGTACTAATCCCTAGTTCCCAGTGTAAGAAGAGGAGCAGGGCAGGGTTCCCCAGCACGTTGGCATTAAGCAGATGACCAGAGAGGGGAGAAGCTCCCACCCACTCCTATGCAATATATATATATATATAAATAATTTGATACCTTTTTGGGGGCTCAATGTCAGCACATGCAACCCTTAAAGTACATCATGTTGCCCACCACTGCTCGAAACAGTTGAACAGAAATGAGTGAGGAATGGTTATTTTAAGTGGACATGTCCTGCACCCAGATCATGCGTCTCATCTCCTGCACTTTATACCTTTTATCTTTTAGATCTTCACAAACTTTGCTGAAGTTGAAGTAGACGTATACCTTGTTGGCTGCAATGGTAAACATTACTTCTGGCATGATTGTCTTATACTATACTGTACATGTGTTTGTCCTGTGCGATCCGCTGACTATCGGTAGTATCTATGTATCAAGGAACAAGTAGTAGTAGAAATCGAGGTGCAAACAAATTGCAACAAATGTATCAATGACAAAAGTTCTAATTCTTTCTGTGTGATCTTTAATTTCTCTGGTGACGGTTTTGCCTCAGAATTGCACTACATTTGCATTGTTACATAGGGGGGCTATTCATTAAAGTGCAATAGTGCCACCTAATATTTAATCGAGGCAAAAACTCAAAGATCAAGCTAGGTCGTTGAACATTCAGAACATACTAATAATCTATGCTTGGTTTTTAGATAATCCTTCAGGTTAGTACTCAGTGAGTGGAGGCGGACCACTGTGTATACCAATACTCAATATCATTGTCACGGTAGCTTATGACAAGATATAATGAACACCAAATATCTGGGTTGAACTGAACGAGGCTTAGATATAATAAAATATATTTATTCCTTAAAAAAGGTGAACACAGCAATATAGTACAATTAACAGGCAAGAAGGTAACACTTACTTAGGGTTGGGGAATGGAGAAGTATCAGCTAGCAATTCTCCAGCAATCCGGTGACATTCCAGGTGGAATCAGAAGCACAACTAAAAACTGTAGGGTTGACACACTTTATATACCTGTGTAACCCTATTCTTAACATTGAATACAGACTATTGGTGAACAATTATCTGTATCCAATCCCTAACGTGGAGACACAGATTAACCCATGCCCCCAGCTAATTAGCCCATGTGTACTGGGACTCTATGGGTAGCCCTATAATTAAATCAGGGGCGACGACCAGTCTACCAAATGAAGTATCTGCATTGTTTGTAGGTGTAGACATAACACTTACAAACCACTCCAGTTTGATGACTCTCCACCCTCAGGTAACAATTAGAGTGGCAGTCTGTTGATTAGTACTTGGTCTGTTGATTAGTACTTAGTATAAACAATCAGGGCAGTTAACTTTTGATCACAGTGCTTAGGCTCAATCAGCCGGCTGCCCTTCATGACCTATTAGCATAGCATTTTCAGAGCAGATCCTAAATACCATACATATACACTTTAATATCTACACATATTAATAAGTTCCATTCTGGTGGGCTCAGTGGGTCGAAATTTGCCAGTTCTTAATGCCTACAGTGACTCCACACATTGGCCAAATATCAACTCTCTGCGACCTCCAGAACTGGAGATACAGAAATGCACTTTGAAACATTAAAATACAGGATTATAATGAAACATGGGAACAGGGGAACATACATTTTCCTGACATGACAAGGTGTAAGCCCCATTCCTGGACCGCAGTCCAGTTAACCCCTTACCTCCCTGGTGAGGTCAGGGGGTGGCCATATGGGGTGCAACCCCCTCTCCCTCTACAATCATTATGAACGGCAACATAGAAGCATTTTGTATTTAACCCTTTTGCTTCAACGCAATGGAGCGTCCTCTGAGTGGTAGGGGTTAAGAGGGGCTATGGGCGTGTACAGAACCATTTAAAGCAAGCTCCATCTTTATATATTTATTAAAAGGTCCATACACTGCCTTAGCACAAACCAGCAAGAAGAACGAGTCTTATTATATCTGTTCCCTGGACCACTGGTGATGTTTGAATCATATATGTATATGCATTCGTACTGCTCTTTAAACATGACTTCTTACCTCCCAGCACAAGTCATTACTGGACTGGAGCAGGGCAACTTCTTCAATGAAGCCATCACAAAAGCCCAGGTCTTTGCTACCATACATGATGCTGTGACTTACCTGACATTGGAGCAGGACACGTGCTCTATGCAGGATGCTCAAGTAAGTGATGGATGCGTCCTTCCTCTTCATGTGATAAAACAGCTTATGAAAAGTTGGTATCATCCTACCTCCTTGCAGACTGGTCAGAAGAAATAAAATGATCAGTTATTTCATAGTCGATCAACTTTATAACCTTTCTTGACTGGTATATTTATGTCTCTGAAACATTCTATCTCTGCTTGCTAAAATCTAAATACTAATGGTATTACTTCAATACTTCTGAATATAAATGTAACTTTTTTTTCTTCTTCAGATTGCCCCAGATACGAGTCTGTAACCTACGGACCCTAGAAACCATCCACCCATCCAAACATTTGCTCATGTGACAGAGGACAAGATTGTTCATTTTCTCCCAGGAAATATTACCATCCAATTAATTTCAGAACTTTGTAAAATTGTTTAGTGATATCATTCACAATTATCGAATGAAGTGACATTTTCACTAGATCAAGAAGTCAGAGGTTAAAGTTGGATGTAGCGTGCTGTGTAAATATGTGTTTTTAATCCCTTCACGTGAGTTTACTGATTTTTAACATCAATGTCTCATAGACCTCAATGGTGCCTCACTGATAGGTCAGCATTTTTCCATGGTGTCATTTTTGGGGGCCCGCACACCCCAAATCTGACTGATTGCAGTCCTTGGGGATTGACATCCCTGGAGTCCCCACTTATGTATGAGTCTGTGGTTTAGCTCAAGAAATAAAGATTACTTTCAGTTGTCGCTACTTGTTTGATTTCATTGATGCACTCCCATTGACCAAAATACTTATTACCTACATGTATATATGTATGTATAATAATAAAATAAAAATAAATACTGTTATACTGTATATTGTCATAGTTGCTTTGTTTTAGCTGTACTTTTAGTTCTATAAAAATAAGGGCGTAGTCAAATAGTGTTACTTCTTTTTAATCAGACTAAATAAAAATAGAAAAGAGTGAGCAATACTCTGGTGCTACCAAACAGACAACCATCCAGCAAATTATATCAATTATAAACTTCTCGGACACTCCATATGAGAAGTATATATCCTGTGAGTAGCAGGTGAGGGGAAACTAGTGTCTAGTGTATCCGGTCAGCATACACATCCAGCAAATGCTGACACAAAAAATCTCCCACCCGCTATAGCATAATTGTAAACATAAAATAAAGACTCACAATTGATGGATATCCAATGAGTCCTTCTGGAGGTCCAGTGATGTGCATCCGTGGAGTAGAACAGCAAGAAAGTTGAAAGAAAAACAGAGCACCATCCAGAGTGAGAACATGATCCAGAGGGGGCTCACTCATAAGAAAAATTATCACATTTATTGGATCATACAAAAACCTCTAGAGAGGCAGCTTCACACAACATGTTTCGCGCATTGCGCTTTACCATGATTAAGTGCAATGCACGAAACGCGTTGCGTGAAGCTGCCTCTCTAGAGGTTTTTGTATGATCCAATAAATTTGATTATTTTTCTTATGAGTGAGCCCCTCTGGATCATGTTTTCACTCTGGATGGTGCACTGTTTTTCCTTCAACTTTATAGTAAAAATAGACTAACATAATTTGATGACAGATAAGAACCGCTTGTTTGCGGTCTAGGACCTTTGACCACAACCAAAGTGCCACCTGTGGTCCGCCACCACTACAACTCACTGCAGGGTGGATCGCTGATGGGACTAGGATTGGCGGGCGGTCACGGGACTAGGAGCGGACGAAGTGCGGCAAATTGTACAGCGGCGACCTGCCCGGCACCATCTTACTAGTCTTTTTTTGCACAATTTCCAATTTATGTACGTCCCTCCAGAGATGTGGTCTCCAGAACTGAACATGTTACTCTAGCTGAGGTCTCACCAATGATCTATAAAGTGGCATCACCGTCCTGTGTAGGTGTGTAGAAAGGGAAGAGTGTGAGTGTGAGAGGGAGAGCGTAAGGGGGAGTGTGTGAGAGGGAGCATAAGGGAGAGAAGGAGCGTAAGGGGGGGAGGGAGCGTAAGGGTGGAGTGTGAGAGAGGAAAGTGATGAGAAAAGAGAGGGGGGATAGCAGAGGGGTGTGGGGGAGAGAAAAGAGATTGGGGGTGGGGAGATGAGAGAATGGGGGGACCGGGTTGGGGTTCCCCATATTTTCACAATTTAATTCTAGAGTTCCTTAACCAAAAAAAAGTTGAAAACCACCGACAGACAGACAGACAGACGCCATATTCACCGTTATATCTGTGCACTTCACATGCACGCCTGCAACTAAAATTTTACAGTCTAACGTCTATTTTTCGCAGGAGAAACAGGTATCTGTCGTTTGCACCTCTTACCAATGCAGTGCGTGGTATGATTTGATTTGTCTAATCGCAATGGTGACAGATATCCATTTGTTACTCTTATGCATTGCTGTCAGGCTCAGGATTTCTTATATTTAATAAAGTCCTCCAACTAAGTGGTGACCTGTTTGTCACCTCTCTCTGATAATTCAATGTAAAAAAAAGGGGGGAGGGAACGATCCCCTGTGCCGGTGCTGAAGATAATTGGTGGGGAAGAGTGACTATAATAAAGTCCAGAAATGATGAAAAAATAATCAAATTGTAATCCAGGGAGTATATGGCTGCTGCACAATAAATGCGGCTGAATAATAGCCCGTATGTATGTGGACCGACAAGGCAGGTAAGGGAGAAGAGGTGCGGGGGGAGGAGAGACCTGCTGCAGGAGCCCAAAATGTGAACCTGCGCCGGCGGTGTAACCAACCCCATCGCTGACCTGTACCCAAATAATTCCTGCTGTCACACTAAGGCATAAGATAAGAAGGACAAGCTATGGAAAGGACCTCCGTTGTCTGTGACCTGTGGCAAGGTAATGCAGCGTTGGAGCTCCTGGTAGATTCGTGCTCCATGCGGGTAAAAGATCCAAAGTAGTGTAGCTGTGTTTCTCCCACCCGGTGGGAGATTTGTCCATTACTACGGTGTAGGGTGCATATACCTGCTGGTAACAGGAGGGCTGAGTCGTCCGCCGGTGGTAGTGGGGACACAGGAACAGGTTTCTGGGGTTCATACCCCACATATCTCTTTAGCAGTGCAGCGCCTCCATCTGCTGTAGACTCCAGGAACTGAAGGTGATCTTCCACGGTAGAACTTATTACCTTTCCCCCCAGTAAGGTCACGCACCAGGCAGGAGGTATATAACAACAGGAACGGTTTATTCACTCTGTTCAGCACAGTTACACGGCAGGCTTCTGCCCATTGCAGTACTCTCAACTCTCACTGAACGATGGTCCCTGGACCGTCACTACAGGCCAAGGGCACCCGCAGCCATCCCAGCTCTTCCCCACCTCACTAGCAGAGGCAGAGGTATGGTCCACACTCACTCTTCACCGGAGCGAAAAGCACAGGAAGGCCCCAATCTCAGGCTCCCTGTTGTGTGACCTGCCTTCCTCGATTGGTTTCCGAGTTGTCCTCTTGACCATTCCAAATCCAAAGTAGCCAAATCCAAAAAGGGCTTTTTAAAATGTACTAGTTGCACAGCTTGCACATTCAGCACTAACACACAAACTTTTACATCAAATGTCACCTCAAAAATATATACCATTAAAACATCTATCAATTGTCATACTACCTTCGTGATATATCTACTCCAGTGCCCCTGCGGCCTACAATATGTAGGCAGGACAGGTGGGTGCTACCAAAGAAGGGTAAATGAACATATTTATAACATTAAGCGAGGTTTAATGACACATAGTGTTTCCCATCATTTCAGCATCCACCATAATAAAAGTCCAATTGGATTAAGATGCCAGGCTATAGAGACTGTGCCAGCGAGTTGGAGGGGGGGGGGGGGGGGAATCAGCTCAATCAGATCAGTAGGCGTGAAGCCTACTGGATCTATGAGTTAAAGACCCTCTCCCCCAACGGTCTTAATATTGATTTCGAACTAGGTGTCTTTCTAAAATAAATTTTAAAATATATTAATAAATTGATAAATTATTTTTACTATATTTTTTATGATATTTAAATATTTTTTCATCTTTTCTATAAGCATTTTTAAACGAGACTTAAACTTATAATGTCATTATATTTCTATCCATCCATTTGTGTGCGTATCTATGTACAATATATATATATATTATGAAATGTTTTGTTGATATATTTGACGATAAGTCTTAGCATTAGAACATTGGATGTTGGTATATGATTTTATCTATTTGAGAGTTAAATAGTGCATTTTCTGTTAAATATGTTCAGTGTTTGTATCTTTGTTCATGTATTGTATGTTAGGTAGGCTGTTTTTCACACAGTGCATGACTGACAGAGGTTTAGACCAATCATGGATTATATAGTGGTTTTTATTTAATTAATTTTTATCCAATGGTGTCCATCCTGTTAGTATTTAATGATTCCATGTACTGTGTCCAATTAACCCCTGATGAAGTGCGCATGCGCACGAAACGCGTTGGGCAGTTTGAGAGAGTATTGCTTTTGAGCAGAGCACTGCAGGAGCGAGTCCAGGTATACAAGCGGGAGAAGGGAGTTTCGGCTATTTGTCCCGCCCCCCGTGACGTATTTCCGGTATCGGAGCGGCTGTCGGCACGAGGAGAGACAGAGAACAACCTAAGGTCACGCGCATCCGGACGCAGAACCAAGGAAGTTATCGGAGTTTCCCCTGATTGCCACGAGTTCATCAGTAGCTGCTGCCGGATTACAATCACTGTGCACCCCTGCTTGTTTATATTGGATGTCTTGTAAGTAGGATTCCGGTTTTACACACCGGATCCGACATCTGCTCTAGGCATTTTTAGTTGTTTATTAAAATTACTCTTTTATTATTAGTCAGCCTACCTGTCATTGTTCCATGTTTGTCTTGCCCTATATGTCCTATTTGTTTGCATTTAACAGTGTTGCACTATGATTTTTCTTCCTTTCTCTTTCACTTCACACATGTAAATCCCTGCTGTGGAGCCTGAAGTTAAAGATTGGAGTCTCCTCCATTTGGACATTGTCACAATTTTTGGACTCCACATTTGTTCCTATATTGGACTTTAAGGTGCCGGTTTGTATTGTTGTTCCCTGGTGTGTGACCTGCCTTCCTCAGAGGGGGAAGGACACTACTAATTTTAGGGCGGTCCTGTCCTTAAGTACAGCCAGAGGCGGGCACCTCGTTGTCCCAGCTACAACAGGATGTACCACCCCCTTTTGTCACTCAAGTGCAGTACCAAAAGGAAGGGGGAAAACCCCATACCAACTACTGGCAACCTGATTGTACCAGGGTTTACTGCCAGCCCAAGGGCAGAATAGTAGCCATCGGGTCACCTGGCTACATTATAAAAAAGCAACAAAAAGCAGAGCACAGCGAAAAAAACGGTAAGAAGACTGGACTACAAGCCGTGAGAAATTTTTTTTATTTTAAACTACAAAAATCGCAACATACCAGAAGTCGACTCTGACGCGTTTCGTACCGATATGGTACTTTGTCAAAGAGGATACTGATCCCTGTCCTCTTTTTTGTATCACAGTGATCTCATCTGCCGATACCTAAAGAGGGACCTCATTAGGCATTACATGTTAATAGAGGACCTAGCGGTTTACAAATATTGTACACAGTGCCTTTGATATATGCTACAGAGATTGTTGCAGCCGTGAGTTTTGCTGTTAGACGGCACTGGGTGCCTAGTATAAGGGGTACTGATCCCCAATTAGTTAGACGGATCTAGCTCAAAAACACTACTTGACCGTGTCACATATATCCTACCTCCAGCGAGTGTGTATGCTTATAGAGCCTAGATAGCGGTTAGCATATAGCACAATTAGGTGCCTTACACAGTTTCTATTTGAATATAATTAAGTGGAATTCGGGTCTCCTATTCACCCTCAATATTATTGAGGGTTCACTACGTCTGATATTGTAACACTTTAATAGGAATATGGACTGCACGGTAATACCTAACTCCAATATATATTCAATAGATCCCAGTGCCTATCAGAGTACTGTTACTTGGATCATTTCCGCGTCGTTATTCGATTTTAACACCTATTATTTTATCTTATGGTTTTGTAAATAAAGTTTATTAAATTAATTCATATATCATCCAGAAGGGTGACTGAGTGCCCACACTGGGTTTTAATTTTTCTTGTTTAGTTTATAGTCTTAACCTAACCCAGAGGAGCACCATCACCACGCACATTCACTATAGCGGAAGCGTGGGTACCATATCTAGTAAATTTTTATTATTATAACCACTCATGCCAACAACAATGCACACCTTTAGCTGTGGCGCGCATGCGCACAGGACGCGCCTATTGCTGTTCAGCCTCCATCCTGCAGAGGGCGATCCCGCTCGACTGTGTTACACCTCTGTAGCGGCCCCGCACAGCCCTCCGCCTGTCACTGCGCATGCGCGCAGCCATCCTCTCCTCTGTCAGCTGAAAGATGGCGGCGTCCGTGTGTGTAGCCGGGAGCGCGGCTGGCAGAGCTCTGCTGAGAGCTCGTTCGGTGAGTACCTGGTCCCGGCGGGCGGACACAGGGAGGTCTGGCCGCCCCTGGCAGACAGGGGGAGGGATGGGAAGAAGCTTAAGGGGTTCGGGTTGCGGTAGGCAGCAGAGGTGACCGGCTGAGGCCTGCGGCAGGGAGGAAGGTCACTCAGCCCATGACACCCACAGCTGGGGTCGCGTCTGGGGAGGTGGCCTGGCGGCTCAGTGTTTCACATCTACAAGGGTACCCGGTGCGGGAAGCGGTATAACAAGTAGTGATAGTGTTCCTGATAGGTGGAGAGCGCCATCTTTTATTATCCCTGGTAACAGCGCTGTAGGGATTTTAAAACATTTGTTTGCAAGAGCAGGACTGGCTTTTCATTAGATCTTGTATTCCACGAAGTAGGTAAGCGGTAGGTGTTCACAATGACACGTTGGCCAATGGAGACATCATTATATTCAGTAAGGTGTGGATGGGAATGTATATATTCAGGGATAACTGCTCCAACCCCCATATGTAGAAGGAAAAATAGGTACAATATTGTGATATCATTCTTGCACCAACAGTGGTGTGAAAAGAACACCGGGCACTCTCAAATATTGTGACAAAAGACAAGTGATGCAAACTAATAAAAGTGCCACTGTAGTGCATAAGGTGATATAATTGGCGATGAATAGCAATGACGTGCTAATTTATCTAAATAGTTCTAAAATGAGATCTGCTGCTCAGAACCCAATAGAATCATGGTATACAGTATCTTTAGTAGAGCACTGAGGTTTGAAAGCTTGTACACTGTAAACCAGTGTTTAGCAAATGGGGTCGTACTACCTATTCTTTCCCCCTCCCCCTTCAAATGCACACGCCTGTTCTCATTTTACACCTTTAGCTGTTGCGTTGGTGTCAGAGAGTATTGATTTGCAAATTGTTTTATATTGTTTCTGCGCTGTTGCTTTTGGGGGCCACACTCTCACTGTAGTGCTGTAAAGGTTGTGGATTTGTTAAGTGTTACAGTATCAGATCTGGTCTAAACCATGGAGTACAGCCTTTAATTTGAAAATAATTTTATATTTTTCACATTTCATGTAACCCCTCTTTATTTTACCTCAGATTATATGGCCTATCACTGAAGTGGGAGCCTGAGTCCTATGGGTTACTGTTTAATTCTTATAGTGTGTGGTACATGTTGTGAGACTGTAGTGACTAGACACAACACCGTGGTAATGAATTATAACAAGCTTTATATACTCGTATAGCTATAATTTGTAGTGTTACATATCTCATATGAATCAGTACGGTGACTCTTAATCTCAGAATCACTCCATACACATATATACTTAAACAAACTATACCAACAGTACGAACGCTACGCAAACAAATAACTTATCTCTGTATGGCCTCCCAATCATGGGGTACTGGCCTGTAGATCCTGGTATGCTAGCACAATCGTTGGAGCTCATAAATAGTGTGTTTAATTCTCTCGCTCCCTTTCCAAATGTCATTCCACTGGCTAGGCAGTCACATGGTCCAGTGGAATGTAATTCTTAAAGGGGCCATGTCCTGTGCTGATAGCAGATACAGGGGCTTAATCATAACACAGGAAAAGATCATGGATAAGTTTATAAATAAATATGCCTATGTCTAATTTTTATGCTACAGCTTTCTGCTATTAAGGTAACTATACCAAAATATTTGAGAATGATCAGTTTCTTAACTCTTCTGTCTCTGGTAGATGTACAGCATACGCCATCAAGGGTGGCAAAGTGGAGGATCTTATGATGCATGTACATCATTGAGTTATGCTAACTTTCGAGGAGCATTCAGTCAGCGACCCTCACCTTCCGTTTAAATCACCGTAAGCGGGAATTGAGCAGATTATCGCTGGTGCCAAAGTGGCCATTGTCACAGAGGTGGCAGGATCCTTCGGCACTGAAGAGATTTAAAATTAATTTGGAAGTTATCTTTTAAAATATGGGGCACAAGGTAACAAGGTCCCAGTTCCAAGAACCTTTCAATCTAAAAGAAATGGGAGAGTGATGACAAGGATAGATGGAGTATACAAGGCATGATATTAACCTAGGAATTGTCAGGGGGATGTGGAGGAACCCATTTTTGAACAGGTAGGTTTTGAGGGAACTTTTGAAAGTGAATTGGGGGTGAAGTCTGATGGTGCAGGGTTAGGAGTTCCACAGTTACTCTTTGACAAAGTTCCCCGCAATGAACGAAACGTGTCAGTTTGTGCTCACGTTATGTGTATCTCCATTTTTGTTAATTAAATCTCCTCCTTTTTTCATGGATTGCGCTTGAGTATTGATTTTTCACTTACCCCCTAGCAGTGCACTGCCTTCCTGCATCTCTTGTACTCTAGTTCCACAGTTGAGGTGTACCCCTGGAGAAGTCTAGGAGGCAGAAATGAGAGGAAGTAACAAAGGAGGAGAGCTGCAGGGCATGAGCCCAGCAGAGACTGCATGTGGGAGTGTACTTGGGGATTACATTGGAAATATGGAAAGGGGCTGTCATGGAGAGCTTTGTGTTTTGAGAACCAGAAACGTGACTTTGCTGGGTATGGGAAGCCTGTGTAGGGATTTGCACAGTGAAGCAGCAGATGTAGAATGGGTGGTGAGGTAGATGAGTCTAGCAGTAGCATTTTAGGATGAACTGGAGGAGGATTAGACAAAAGAGGAGTAGACATCCTAGGACCAAGTTACAGTAGACCAGTCAGGACTGAACTGCTGCATTAATGTTTAGATCATCATTTTGATGCTTTATGGATGAGCACCCTTTTTGCTTTTGACTCTTTTAGTTTATATAGAATGCATAGTCCAACAGTTTATGTATGTTTTTTTTTTTTTACGCATTTGTCTTAGCCTGCGCTACTAAGTCTGAAGAGGAATCGGAGTGCAGCATCCTATGCCCAAGCACTGCAAAACATTCCTGAGACCCAGCTCACCACTCTACAGAATGGAATGCGTGTTGCTTCAGAGGAATCTGGCCAAGCCACCTGCACTGTAAGTCATCAACACTGCCCAATATCACTTTCACTTGTATTGACTCATCCAGTAGCACAACCAGGGAGGGTGCACTTGTACATTTGCACCCCCCAAGAATTGGTATCCCGCTTTCAGAGGCCCCGCGCTCTTTCCCTCTGCAATTAAACTGATTGCCAGGGAGAGAGAGCAGGGCCTCTGTATTAGAGCAGCCTTCCTCATTGACGTCCCAGCGTCAGATGGTGAAACGTGACGTCAAGGGGAGGGTTGTAAAAAAAAAAAACTGCACACCCCGATCAGAATTTCTGATTGCGCCCAAGGACACGTCAATAAGGTTTCACATATAACATTTGAAATGCTATCTGATCTTTGTGTTTGTGCTTATCATATATTTGAAATGTCTAATGCAAAAAACGGATCCCGACTTTCCAACAATGAAACACTGTTTTATTAACCTAAAACATTTATTGTACATAGTTAATTTGTCTTGTAACTTAGTCCCTTGTGTTGCAAGGTTTTTCTGCATTTCTTTAAGGCTTTTTTTTACACTTCGTATCAGCTTGAACAGTTTGTGTAATGTTTCATTGACACCTCTAAGCTGCTTGTGCAGACACACTTGTCACACTATTGTCAGCACAATCTGTATACAGGTTGTACAAAATCGAGACGGTTTAGCTACAAAACCCATACAAAAGAATTGCAGCCTGTTATCTTCTTGTTGGTGTATACAACTAGGTCACAAAGTGCTATAAATGTAATAGCACTAAGTTGAAGAGCTGATGTTGTTTTTTATTCTTGCTATTTGTTTGCCTATATTAAATACAAGTAGAGTTCTGGTCTGTTATCTGTTCTCCTCACTCATTCTCACTAGAAGTTGTTTTGTAATCTATGTGCACTGTGTGGAACCTTTTCTCCCACCCCTTTGTTTTTTGTTTAACACTACCCAACTTTATATAATATGTGCTGACTAGAAGAGTCAAAAAAATAGCTGCCTTACGGTCTTTATCTAATGTCTTTTAGTTGTGTGTGTGTGTGTGTGTGTGTGTGTGTGTGTGTGTGTGTGTGTGTGTGTGTGTGTGTGTGTGTGTGTGTCCAGAAGAACAGGGAAACATTCATATTTAACAGGATGCCAAAAAAATAAAACCTACATTTAAAGTGGTTCTACATCTTTTTTATATTATTATTAGGTGGAAAGCAGTGGTCTCCGGAGTTGAACCACCTTGATTTCAGCTCTGGGCTTCCTGAGATACATACATCTGGAGGGGCTGAAGGTAGCAATGTCTGTTTTAAACGTCCCATGTCCCAACGACCTTTAAATAGGAGTGAGATACCGGCAGCACCTTCAGATGTAAGTGCCTCGGGAAATAGTAGGCCTCCGGAGCTGAAATGAACGTGGTTCCGCTCCAGAGACCCCCTGCTTCCCACCTAGGGGGAATCGGTTGTTTTTTTTCTTCTTAAAGGCAAAGCTCCTTTAAGGGTCATTTGAATCTAAGGAAGCCAATTACACTGATTTTGACCTGCTACGTGAATCTAAAGCTTTAAAGACTTACGTAGTGACTGTTGGTGTCCCCTCTGTGCTCCTTCTAGGTGGGGGTGTGGATTGGAGCAGGGAGTCGCTATGAAAATGAAAAAAACAATGGCTCTGCATATTTCCTGGAACATCTGGCATTCAAGGTGAGATCTTTATCAGCTGCCGGCTACTTGAATAGAACATGCTTATATGAAAACTGTTCCTTATGTATCCCATTGAGTGACAGAAGGTGCGTCATGGTGCCATAGTGCCACGGCCCTCCCGCTTAATAGGGCCACGTGAGCGCTTTTAATGGCGGCCACTTTCTGGGAAACAAGAGGAGTCCTACTCCGTTCCCTCACTGCGCAGATCGCATCATGCGCTCCATGGGAACACAGTACGTGATCGAACCTGGAAACCGCAAACCGTTTAAGGGTGACGTAGTCACTACGTCATGTTGCCCACGGAGTGCCATTCTGCATGTCTTGGTGACTACGTCCTGTGGCACTCAATGGGTTTGAACCCTTTTGTGCTGGAGGTATGAGGAGTCCAATGCTTCTTCAGCTATATGAGCTTTTGTTCAAACCACTTCTTCCTGGTAGATTTATCTCCAGCAACTACAGTATTTTGCTTTTTTTTACCCTCTGAGCTTTTGGAATACATCTCAAAATATTCCCGGCCTCCTCTGTATATTGTTCTTGGGCGTTTGAAAATTGCCAAATAGGCTGTTTATTTCCTGTACCGCCTGTGATGTCATAGTAATGTCATGACCCAGGAGAAGATAAATTGCAAAGGAATGAGGACGACAGGAAATGTAAACAAAACTGATGACAACAGAGAGGATATTGTGTCCTCTTGTTTCAGCCTTAAATCCTGTAGTTGCATGTGGCCTGATAGGCCCCTCTATAAGCAAAAAGTGTACAAAGTTGGATTCTTTTTATTAGTTTTATATTGTTTACTATAATAGCCTGCATTTTATTTACCCCCAGGGAACAAAGAAACGTCCCCAGGCTGTTTTGGAGCAGGAGGTAGAAAGCTTGGGTGCTCATTTAAATGCATACACCACGCGTGAGCAGACTGCAATCTATATAAAAGCGCTGTCCAAGGATTTGCCTAAGGGTGAGTAGAGTACATCAGTTTCATTTGTATAGACTTTTAGCCACAATCAAAAACGCCACTACAGCTACAACAAAAATCCTAATAGTGATAGATGAGGGGCAATAATACTACACAAGACTCCAGGTGTAACCTGTTAACTGTAGAGCTGAAGCCCAAGTGTTTTGATAGCAAGTCTCCGCCAGAACATCTATTGTTACCAGTAACCTGCACTCCTGATAAGTTGGCTGCAGACATCAAAGGAGTTAACATTTCTGTTCTTGCAAATAGTCTTTCTAAGACACTGCTCCGTTTCCAGCTGTTGAGATATTGGCGGACGTGGTTCAGAACAGCAGCCTGGAAGATTCTCAGATCGAGAAGGAGCGGGAAGTGATCCTTCGGGAGATGCAGGAGATTGACTCGAACCTGGAAGAAGTCTCCTTTGATTACCTCCACGCAACTGCCTACCAAGGAACCGCTCTCGCTCGCACCATTGTGGGTCCTTCTGAGAATGCCAAGTCAGTGGCTAAAGAGTCCTTTTTGTTAATAATTTCCTTACTATGGCATTAGAGAACACATTTAAAGCAGCATTGCCCATATCAAGGGCGCAACTTGGTGGTAAAAACAATGCTTGCAAAAATAGTGAACCCAGTTCAAATCCTAATGTCCGCCTTCCTTGTGGGCTTGGGCATTGTTACTTTACCTCCCTGTGCCCCAGGCGCCACAAAATAGACTGTAAGCACTTTGTACCTGCACATTTCTATGTACAGCACTACATACTATGTGCGGTGGGGAAAATATATATATTTATGTAATATAGTATGTTATTGATGTCTACTACGTTTGGGAAATGACATAGGGCACCATACAAGTGGAATATCGGATTCTGACCTTCATATCCTACATAGACGTGTAATATCCACCTTTCCTCCTCACTTAAACACGGGAATACAAAGGGATTCCTGTTTTCTGCCCATGCCTGTCTTCCCACCTAGTGTCGGCATAGGGAACTGCAGTGTCTAATCCAGGGCATTAGCACGGGATGCTCAATTCCAGTCCTCAAGTTGTTCCCCCCCACCCCCCCCCCCTCAAACAGCTCAGGTTTTCAGGATATCCCAGCTTCAGCACAAGTGGCTCAATCTGATTGAGCCACTTGTGCTAAAGCAGGGGATAGAGCTGCCCTGCTGGTGGCCCTTGAAGTCTGGAGTTGGCCACCCCTGTGCTAATTGTCTGGTATTTGCAGTACAGATATCTTCTCACATTCTATATCATTAGCGTGGACCCGTGACGTTGCATGTTACCCCCACAAGTAACAGAAAAATTATTATTTTAAAAGGATGATTCATCTCTTGGTTGCTGGACTGCTTCACATACTGAATTCTTGCATTGCTTTATCATGACACAGATGTTGTATTTTAAGTATGCTTTTAGTTTACATGGTGAGCAATGCTACATTCTTATCAAGTACTCTGTAGTGTTAATGAACAAGTGTTCATGTTTTGTTTGTTTTGTAGGAAGCTGAATAGAGCAGATCTTGTTGAATATGTCAACAGTCACTACAAGGCCCCTCGGATGGTCCTTGCAGCAGCCGGAGGTAACAACTTCTGATAGAATTGTAGTAGTTAGATATATGAATGTTTTGGCTTCCACTCCTGCCACATGAGCGCATTTTCAGTAGAAGAGTAGATACAGAAGGGTCTTGCAGTGCAGTGTATTTCCAGCATACCCAAAACACTAGGAAATATCAACCTTGTTACTTTTAATGTGAGCTTGGATCTCGTATAGTGTGTGATTTATACTGTGATTCTTCTCATGTATACATTTCTCGTGGCCTCCTGCAGTTTTACTTCCAAAACTGACCAACATCAGAAATACATTTGGCAGCTGCGTAGGGATAATGTGGTTGTTTAGCAGCATTCAGATGGTTAAATGGTTTATATGCAGTCCTTTTACCCAGTGTGGGAATATTTCGAGTTTTGTATTCTGTTATATGCAACTGATTTATTGAAATGAAGTGGATTTCTCACCCCATCAGGAATTAGTCATAAAGAGTTGTGTGACCTGGCTCAGCGGCATTTTAGTGGTGTTTCCTTTGATTATGAGGATGATGCTATCCCCATGCTGGCTCCTTGCCGGTTCACTGGCAGTGAGGTAAGAGATCTGTAAACCAGGCAATCGCCATAGATTCTAGAGACTACAAGTCACTACTTCATCATCATCATCATCCTCCTGCTTTTTCTAACGTTCCCAATCCCTTACCTGCATGTGTGTTCCAGATACGTGTCCGGGATGACGACATGCCGCTGGCTCATATCGCCATTGCCGTGGAAGGCCCCAGCTGGAATAGCTCCGATAACGTAGCCCTACTTGTAGCCAACTCCATCATTGGCAACTTCGATGTCACCTATGGAGGAGGCAAGGTAAAGGAAAGCGGTGGGGGGGGGAGTAAGGGAGCCTACTGGTATCACATTGAATTAAGGAGGGCAGAATAATGCCCTGACCTTTTGCCATAGTGCTCTAGTAATCGCATCCAATGGAATTTCCATGCACAATTTGTCACAACCAGCAGTTGTTAGAAATAATAATAATAATAAGAAATATCTTGTTCTGTTTCAATCAAATGAATGAAGGGACCTGAACGGTCCTGATATCAGCTTGTATGAACATTATATAGCTTGGCACGTTGACATCTTATTACTACCCAATCTTTTTGGACACGCTTTTTTAATTTTATCCTTTTCACTCGTGTAACTGTTTTTCACCGCTGCTTGTTTATAGAACCTTTCCAGTCCACTGGCGAGAACCGCCGCTGAGCACAAGCTTTGTCAGAGCTTCCAAACTTTCAACATTCGTTACTCTGACACGGGGCTCCTTGGAATCCACTTTGTGACCGATGCACATAATATTGAAGACATGCTGCATGTGGCCCAGGGAGAATGGTGAGCACTCTGGAAAGGCCTGTTTTCCCCCACTCTATTCTTCTATCTGTTCTGTAGGTTTTTTCCCAGGTGCAGATTGTATATTTTCACTGGAAACTATATTAGAAATGAATGCATGGTCCCCTTTACAGCAGATAACTCTTCAACATGTTTTATTTTTATTTATTTTTTTTTAATGTACAATACACTGAATTTTGACATTAAAATGATTCGTAGGGAATATATAAATGGTACAAATGATCTGCAAACACTACTCTATAGAGGCCTGAGGAATGTGAAATCTTTTCCTTCAGCCCGTACAAAGTTACATGATTTCTTTTGATCTCCTGATTTGTAGGATGCGTCTGTGTACCAGTGTGACCGACGGTGAGGTGACGCAAGCTAAAAATGTTCTGAAATCAGCCATGGTGGCTCAGCTGGAGGGTGCGTATCCACAACCAAGTACTAATCATGGCCACCCAATAATTTTTGAAGCTGTTGTTGACATCATTTGCAGTGGATTCAGGAACAAAAGTTGAACCTATTGTTCATTATACTTGTAATCTTTTCAAGGAACTACCCTGGTGTGTGAGGATATCGGGCGTCAGATCCTGAACTACGACCATCGCATTTCCTTGGAGGAATGGAATTCTAGAATTGATGTAAGTTCCGTGTAGTTCTGTTTTTAATTTCTGGTCCCATCTGATTTCGTGCCCCGGGCTCCAGTAGAGCATCATTTACACCCAGAAATCGGCATGACGACATCGCAGATTCATCTGCTACTTCCTATCTGCTACGGGAAACGTACAGGCATACCCCGGTTTAAGGACACTCACTTTAAGTACACTCGCGAGTAAGGACATATCGCCCAATAGGCAAACGGCAGCTCGCGCATGCGCCCGTCAGCACGTCCTGAACAGTAATACCGGCTCCCTACCTGTACCGAAGCTGTGCGCAAGCGGGGAGACTATAGAGCCTGTTACACATGCGTTATTTACATCAGTTATGCACGTATTACGATTGCAGTACAGTACATGCATCGATAAGTGGGGAAAAAGGTAGTACTTTAAGTACATTTTCGCTTTACATACATGCTCCGGTCCCATTGCGTACGTTAATGCGGGGTATGCATGTACTTATTTTGAAACTGGACAAAATAACATTTGTGCAGACAACCACTACTAAGATCCTATTTAAAAATAAATAAACGCAGAGTATACCAGTCATTACTGTGAATGCTGCCCTTCGATTTTTTTTTATTTTGTTTCCTTTTAAAGAAGCTTTGTGAACTCAGTTTATAAGGGAACCAGAATATAGTGCTGTGTTACTTAAGCAGCAGATGTAAAGAGCAATCATGATGCTCTAGCAGATTTGCTGTTCAGCAGTGCCAGCTTATCTGACGTCATAAGTGGCTTCACAGGGATATAGTGTGTGTGTGTGTGTGTGTGTGTGTGTGTGTTGCTGAAGTGACCTAATTTTCTTTCTCATGACAGGCTGTTGATGCTAAAACGGTGCAGAAAATCTGCTCAAAATACCTTTATGACAAATGCCCTGCTCTTGCTGGAGTCGGTAAGTTTTTTTTTTTTTATATATATATATATATATATAGCTTAATATATTGCTTAATATGCAGATGAAGCATATTTATTCCCAAGCCTCTTGTTCATTTTTATATCTGAGATATGATACACATGAAGCTCTGTAGGGCCAATCTTTTTGCCAGCTGCATATTCCTAAAGGGAGGAGCGCAGGTAATATGTATTTGTTTTCCACACATGTAACTCTGTGAAAGAAGTGTGATCATTCAAACAATAGCAATAATATTTTATTTTTTGCACTGATCTCCAATTCTCATCCTTTTCTCTCATTTAGGTCCCATTGAACAGATTCCAGACTACAATCGTATCCGCAGTGCCATGTACTGGCTGCGTTTCTAACCTCTGCATTACAGAAGGGTAGCAGCAATCTTATTGGCAAACCTAATGTCAGTTTGTTAGAAGACTATTGGACGAAGGGTCATGCATATCTCGCTGTTTTTGTGCACAAAATAAAAGCATGGTTTCTGCAAAAGGAAATGGCAGCTTTTTTAGATCTCTGCCTAGTTGCTAAGTGAACTTTTGGCTCCATTTTGCAGCAGCCCTAAAATAAGTCCATATGTCCATCTGTTTTGTTTTTCTGAATTGTGCATAACCTATATCAAAGAAAGATGAATAAATGTAATTTAAATGGATTGTGATGGTTTTTTTTTTGTTGTTAATATTCTAGGACATTAATGCCATTTTTAATGAGTTTTAAAGGCGCAATCCAGGCCATTTTAAAAAAAAAAATACAGGTAGGAAGCAGGGCGTCTCTGGAGCTGAACCCAATTTATTGCAGCTCCGGAGGCGGTGCCGGTATCTCCTGCAGTTTTCAGCTTTGTCATGTGGGCCAATAGGAAGCTACACCTGATGACGTCACGGATTCCTTTTGGCGTGCAGGTAGCAGGAGCTTTGAATAGCTGCCATAATGTGAACCCTGGTGCGACTACCGGCACCCACTACAGTGGTGTCTCTGGAGGCAGGGGGTCTCTGGTGCTGAAATTAATGGGGTTCAGGCCCGGAGACCCCCCTACTTCAATCCTATGTAAGTGCCTATAGCAGCTCTGCTCAGCTACCAGGGTTCATATAATGGCCGCTCTTCAAAGCTCCCACACCCTGTGGGCCAATAGGAAGCTGTGATGTCATCAGGTTCAGTTTCCTATTGCAATAGCAAATGATCAGGACAGCCAGCTGCCCGTGAAAAATCCGAACTCACCAGCGAAAAAAGTAGAATTAAAAAATGCTTTATTAAACTACATAAAACAGATGCTGCATCCACGTGCAAAAAAAACAAACCTCCCACGCGTTTCGCGCAGCAACTGCGCTTTCTCAAGGAGTATGACGAGGGGGGGGAAGAGTACTATTTAAACCCCTCCTCCATTAATAACAAGCAGTATCAAACATGTGTAAACAATTGATGCATAATAAAGGGTGCTAGAACATATGAAGGCAAGGCAACAAGACAGTTTAATGAATTTTAGGTGTTTACCTATTGAATATATTATTGAAGTTAATGGGCTTCAGCTCCGAAGCCCGCTGCTTCAATCCTAGGTAAAGAAAAAAATACATGTTTTAAAAAAAAAAAAAAAAAGGCGTTTGGATTGTTCCTTTTAGAGGCAGTCCAAGTAGCACTTTAAAAAATAGTTTTTAATATGTAGCATTTGATTTAAATAACATTTCTTTGCACTTACCACCTGTCAGAATAACGAATGCAGCTGAAATTCTTCCGCTGAATGGTTTGAAGGTGTTTTTTCACTGGCAGCCATAAAAATGTCAAGCTTATTCTTGGTAATCTCATGGTGCACTTTCAGGAATGTGCCCAGCTTTCCAAATCGGGCTTGCATTACCCATTATCGGAGTATTGTGGGACCATCCCTCTCAAATGTCATATTTTAAATGGAGCAGCATGGTCATTCATCTAGTTTTGCATCTCATCCCAAATGTACTAGACCAGGGGAGCGGCAATCTTTTTTTTTTTTTCCCTGTGCGCCCCCCTCCATATGCCGGCTGTTCCCCTTTCTCCACGCCCGCCCCACTCTCTTACCTGGCAATGTGACGTCACATAACCTCGCGTTGCCATAGCGATGCGTCTCCAGAAGCCGCTGGAGCCAAGGTAAGTGCAGTTTACAGAGGTCTTCGCCGCTTCCCCGGCACCTAATTTAAGTGCCTTCGGGAAGCACACGGGGCCTCTGTAAACCTTGCGCCCCCCATTTTGCTCACTGTTGTACTAGACGAGTGTCATTCAACCATGGTTCCTGGGCACCCTTAAAGGGTTCCCTGTAATTTTCTGGTAATTTGCAAATTGTACCAAAATACAGAAGAATTTACAATGCATCTGATCTCAGACACGGTATTAGAGAGGGTTGGGGTTCCTTACAATGCTGCATCGGGTCCCCCGGTATTTAATTTAAATGCCTTGGGGAAGAGCGCGGAGCCTCGCAAACGTCCATGCACCCCTGCCATAACTGATGTATAAAATAACTTTAAAAAAATAGGATTTTGAATGTAAGCTTAATGCATTAAAACCGGTTTAAAAACAAAATCAGGCTGGGGATGAGGAGCAGTAAGTATTATCTAATATTACATAACTGGTTTATAAAAATAGAAAAAAAAAACAGGATTTTGAATGTTGCTTTAAGATTGCATAGATTATGGTTAAATACTTGGGGGAATGTGCTATTTATTTATTTTTTATCCGTTATGCCTGGCCCTGACATGTTGGAAAGAAATGCAGTAAAAAGACTTAGAGGCTTTTACAGGCATTTACAATAACGTCATATGTAACTAGTCTCGATCCTACAACAGACTTTAGGAAGCTCGGTTCTAATTTTACAACTCCCATAAATAACTCCACTAAAAAGTCTGATTGAAATCTGGGAATCTGAACAGAGTTTTACGTTCCAGCTTGTTAAGGGCTTCGCCTCGTATAATTACTACATGGATTTGGAATTGTGATCAAGGGAAAACATGAAGACGTTATAGGGACACATTTTGAGGCAGTTTCACCTTAAGGACTGGAGTTGATTGAGAATCCCTGCCTTAAGAAACACGCGTGCAGTCTTTGATTGGACCACCTGTGCTGACGCTGGGATATCCTGACAACCTGGCCAGTTGGGGGGGTCTTGAGGGCCTGGAGCTGAGAACTGATGCCTTAAGATAAAGAGATGTTATGTCTAACTGATTTTTGATTATGGGGATAGTACATGAGCAGGTAGAAAAAGGGCAGTGCACTGCCAAGAAAACCAGGAGGAGGCTCACGGCAGCAAAAGCAGAAATTTATTTATGCCATTAAAAGATTGGACAAAGGTCCCCCCTAGCCCCAACAAGTATCCACCTACTCGTTGCGGGCTCTCTGCCCTTTCTCAAGGTGTCGTACAGGATAGTACATGAGGACTGCACATATAGTGAACAGATGATATAGTGTAATAGTTATCATTCAACAAAAATGTGTTGGTGCCTGTGTCTGAGAAATGTTCTTGTGTTTGAATGAAGCACTTGCGTCCCCAGCGGGAAAACTGATTAGCTCGGACAAAATCTTAATTCGTTTGTCTCTGCATAAATGATTAGCTTGTCCTTTCTGCCTCTATTTCTGTGCAAGCCAGCAATACTATACAGTGAATCCTCGCTTACCGACAGATGCCTTATCTGACGCCGCATTTTCCGACGGCGGACCCGCTTTCCCCGACGGTCACCGCCGCCGATTAACATGGACCTGCAATCCGATGGTCCATTAACCTGTGTGTGTGTGTGTGTATTATTTTTTTATTGTAATAATACACGAAGGAATCAAAACTAGCCTCCACTATTTGATTAAAATGATGTCACACTTACAAATAGGTAATGCAAACATCTGCTTTCTGATTATCTAGCTTCTAAGAAATGTTCTTGTTTTACTAGATAAGTGGTCTGTGTCTGTCAGGCCTGGATTATAAGGATTATTTAGTTTCCGCTTTAGGGACTAGAGGCTAGAAGGTGCAAACGCATGCTCTTAATATCCCCTTTTTAGTACACCCTAATTCTGTACCGGATTTGAAATCTCTTATGATCTAGCACTTCAGAGATACCGGCTTGTAATTGAAAGATTTTTTGGGGACAGAAAATGTACCACAATATTTTTCAATGTAGCCACGTGTGTGGTGAATGAGAAGTGAAAATCGCCACACCATGTAAAAATGGAGAAATGAGGTTGCTCAATCAAACATTTAAAACAGGCCTGCACAACTCCAGTCCTCGAGGGCCGCAAACAGGCCAGGTTTTCAGGATATCACTACTTCAGCACAGCTGGCTCAATTAGTGGCTCAGTATGTCTAAGCCATTAATTGAGCCAGCTGTGCTGAAGTAGGGATATCCTGAAAATCTGGCCTGTTTGCGGCCCTCGAGGACTGGAGTTGTGCAGGCCTTATTTAAAACAACACACACACTGTTTGTCTGCTTCACTCACCTCAGCACTATCACCTTTCGCGTCACTCACCTCGGCACTATCACCTTGCTCCTGTTTCACTCATCTCAGCACCTTCACCTGCTGCTGGTTCACTTCGTTGACTCATTCAGAAAGCGGAAACCAGCACACGCCGCCAGGAAAAAGTTTATCTTACTGTGGTGCTGGCAAACTCATTCGCCACACGTTCATGGCTGATTCGCCACTTGTGGCGATTGGCGACAGAGTTGCCCACCTCGGTCATAGGGAATAATGACACTGACTTGATGCTTGTTACCGAAGACTTTCAAAGTTAGTTTTGATTTCTTGTCTTTCGCAAAACATTTTTTTTAATGAGGATTTGCACCTTTTTATCCTAAAACTTGTTGCAGGTCTCTGGCACTGAAGGGGTTTGAACTGGGTAGTTACACATCAGCCAGAACATAACTTAACCTGCAGAAACACATGAACAACGCCCTTCTTTGAAGCACCAACGATACTGCTGGCAAAGTGCAGAGGGTGTGTTCATTGAGCAGACGGGTGAGCTCATTCTGAT